>NC_068434.1:32913690-33168690 GCF_023373465.1 Oncorhynchus keta | reverse complement strand
TGGAAGTGGTGGTGGTGGAGGTGGAGGTGGAGGTAGTGGTGGAGGTGGAGGTGTTGGTGGAGGTGGTGGAAGTGGAGGTGCAGGTGGAGGTGCAGGTGGAGGAGGTGGTGGTGGATGTGGTGGTGGAGGTGGAGGTGGTGGTGGTGGAGGTCTTGGTGGTGGAGGTGGAGGAGGTGGTGGAGGTAGTGGTGGTAGAAGGGGCCAATATGTCTGTTAACTAGGATCTCCACTCTGACATGCACTGCTGCTGGAGACCATGTCGTCCTACTCTGAGCTCCAAGGCTAAAGGAGTTACAGATTCTGTGATCGTGAGAAACAATCTCTAAAACTGACACTGTTCACATCTCCAAGAGGACAAATGATGAGGTAACAGGGCCATTTGGCTTCTACTAGGCATCTGGGAGAGGTGAGGAATTTGACCCCCTGACATAGTCAAAAATGGTTGCTGTTTCCATTTTTTTGGCCAGTTGTTTAATGTTCCTTTCCAAAAGCTCTGCTCCCTGCATGTTCCCGGGGGCTCTGTTGAGAGGGGCGGGTGATGTTCCCCTCCATTAAAATTACAGTGAGAGGCTAAGAGGCAAGCTCGCACAGGGAGCAGGGACCTGCCAACACAGATGTACAGGAGCTCAGAACGCAACAGAGGCAACACACAGAGGCAACACACAGAGGCAGCACACAGAGGCAACACACAGAGGCAGCACACCGAGGCAACACACAGAGGCAACACACAGAGGCAACACACAGAGGCAACACACAGAGGCAACACACAGAGGCAGCACACCGATGGCAACACACAGAGGCAACACACAGAGGCAACACACAGAGGCAACACACAGAGGCAGCACACCGATGGCAACACACAGAGGCAACACACAGGGAGCAGGGACCTGCCAACACAGATGTACAGGAGCTCAGAACGCCACAGAGGCAACACACAGAGGCAGCACACCGATGGCAACACACAGAGGCAACACACAGAGGCAACACACAGAGGCAACACACAGAGGCAGCACACCGATGGCAACACACAGGCAACACACAGAGGCAGCGAGGCAACACACAGAGGCAACACACAGAGGCAACACACAGAGGCAACACACAGAGGCAACACACAGAGGCAGCACACCGATGGCAACACACAGAGGCAACACACAGAGGCAACACACAGAGGCAACACACAGAGGCAGCACACCGATGGCAACACACAGAGGCAACACACAGGGAGCAGGGACCTGCCAACACAGATGTACAGGAGCTCAGAACGCAACAGAGGCAACACACAGAGGCAGCACACCGATGGCAACACACAGAGGCAACACACAGAGGCAACACACAGAGGCAACACACAGAGGCAGCACACCGATGGCAACACACAGAGGCAACACACAGAGGCAACACACAGAGGCAACACACAGAGGCAACACACAGAGGCAACACACAGAGGCAGCACACCAATGGCAACACACAGAGGCAACACACAGAGGCAACACACAGAGGCAACACACAGAGGCAACACACAGAGGCAGCACACCAATGGCAACACACAGAGGCAACACACAGAGGCAACACACAGAGGCAACAGACAGAAGCAGCACACGGAGGCAGCACACAGAGGCAACACACAGAGGCAGCACACCAATGGCAACACACAGAGGCAACACACAGAGGCAGCACACCAATGGCAACACACAGAGGCAACACACAGAGGCAACACACAGAGGCAACACACAGAAGCAGCACACGGAGGCAGCACACAGAGGCAACACACAGAGGCAACACACAGAGGCAACACACCGATGGCAACACACAGAGGCAGCACACCGAGGCAGCACACCGAGGCAGCACACCGAGGCAGCATAACAAACACACAGATATATCTTACAGTCGCAGTAGAGGACCTTGTGCATTTCAGGTAAAATAACAACTCAACGTTTATATCCCAGGACAAATTAGCTTGCAACAACAAGCTAGCTAGCTAAATTGCCATAAATGTTTAAGGCTTTTCAACCTGTCCCCAAATTAATATAATTGGTTCAGAGTTTGTTTTGATATTGCAACCTGCGTATCGTGATCGTATTTGGTGTGGGGGGGACAAAATAATTTTGTGAACGATGGCGCACGCGGAAGCACGAGGAAGCACGTGGAAGCACGCGCGCGTCCGGTTTGGGCATGGTGATAGAGATGTGGTTGTTGAAGAAAGGCATTCAGATACAAATTAACAAATGATATCTGAATGCTATATTGTCAAACTGTCCAGAGGAATCTGTGTGGATTCAAACAGATAGCACGTGCCAAACATTCACTGAAATAATCCTCATCCAAATGAAGACATTAGAAATTGACCCAAATGATTTTCTAGACGTAAAAGCAATTTAGTGGAAATTGATTTAGAAGCAACCGTGTGCACACTTTCATTCGCTGCTATGTGACGGCCAGATAAAACAACCCAACGTGCACATAACTAGAATCAGGGGTAGAAGATCAATACGGCCCTTAATGCAAGATGAAGAGCAACGGATTCCTCTTAGGGTCAACTATTTGAAGTCTTCGCAAGGGAGCTCTAATCACATTTCTAAAAGTGGGCTTGACCACAACCATTACTGCTGCCTATAATAAGCTTTTTTTTTAATCATTTAACACATAGGAAAGGATTTATCTGGTCTAATTGATGAGAAGAAAATAACTTGCTGAGGAGGATTTTGTATGTTCTCATTGACAGAAAGGAAAACGACTGTATCTCTCTCTTGCATCCAGGCTTTGTGAAATGGCTTGTTGTTTTGAAGGGGGAAGGGAAAAGCGATATTGACAAAATTGGAAAATTCCCATTGATTATTCCTCTTTCCTCAGAGTGCTGGCTTGTTAAAAAAAGACCCCTCTTGAAAACACGATCAATTAGTGAGATAGTGCATGCCATTGATCCCCTCTCCACACTCTCTCCTCACCTGCCTCCCTTCTCCTCCCTTACAATGGATCTTTCATGCTTTCCTTATGACCATCTATTGATTCCAACCTCCTACCTAAATGTAAAACCACGGTCATACACTCCAACCCTGCCCCCTCCCATTAACCAATCCAAACTTCCCATTCCTACAAACACTAACACTAATACTGACTGTCTGCCTCTGCTGTAAAGCATGCTCCTCTATAAACACAGAGGCTAGCGCTCATATAGTTCTCTAAAGGTCAGGGGTCATCTGGCAGTAATGCCACTGTTAACTGACCTGTCTGTCTCTGAGTAGAGAGTAGAACTCCTTAGGTTGGCGGAGGGAGGGACACACACAGAGATGTGTTCTGGTATATATGTAAGTTAGACAAGCACTGAGAAAATATCAAAGCCAGATAATGCAAAAGCTGTGACAGCAAGGCCTGTAAAAAAAAACAGAACATATCAGAGAATGGAGTATGGAGTTCTATGCTACAGCCACACAGTCAGTTCTCTTTGAAACAGATCCTTTAATCACAAGTGAGTCATTCAGCAACAGGGCACGTGTGAACGTAATCCACAATTTGAAATTGGCAAAACAGAGGAATCAATCAGTCAATTAATCAATCAAAGATAATTTACATCTTCAAAACAAAGAGGTCCCCCGCGATTGCATAAGATAGTCAGTGAGTGAGTGACATATTCAACAATGACAAGACTAGTAAACGCTGCAAGCAGTATGACCTGATCAGTGCTTTATATGAAGAGGAGTAAGGGTGTCTTAAAGAGTCCTCTCCCCATTCTGACTAACCCCCAACGCCTCCAAGCCCCCTACCCCCACTCCTGCATCCCGCCATCCCTCCCTATGGATCAGCTGTGATCTCCTCTCTCCCCTTTCACTCAAATCAGGATTAGGGAGGGAGCGGAGCAGCAGGAGGGGATTGGGAGGGGGGGGGGACAATATGGAAAGGAGATTAGAAAATAGGGGGTTTGGGGAATTGCAAACTCCCTTGTACTTGGGTAGGTGTCCTAATGACACTGCCTAATTATCACAAAATTTGATGGGCTAGGATGAGGGGGGGGGGATAAGGAAACAATAGGCAGAGGAAGAGAGAAAGACAAGGGCAGAAAGGAAGTGAAAGACAGATAGAAAGAGTGTGGTAGAAACACTGGTATAAGCTTGAGAATCCAAGAGAATCCCAAAGAGAAAGAGTAAGAGAGAGAGAGAGAGTTAGAGAGAAGCACAGAGAGAGAGAGAGAGAGAGAGAGAGAGAGAGAGAGAGAGAGAGAGAGAGAGAGAGAGAGAGAGAGAGAGAGAGAGAGAGAGAGAGAAGCCCAGAGATTGAGAGAGAGAGAGAGAGAGAGAGAGAGAGAGAGAGAGAGAGAGAGAGAGAGAGAGAGAGAGAGAGAGAGAAGCACAGAGATTGAGAGAGAGAGAGAGAGAGAGAGAGAGAGAGAGAGAGAGAGAGAGAGAGAGAGAGAGAGAGAGAGAGAGAGAGAGAGAAGCACAGAGAGAGAGAGAGAGAGAGAGAGAGAGAGAGAGAGAGAGAGAGAGAGAGAGAGAGAGAGAGAGAGAGAGAGAGAGAGAGAGAGAGAGAGAGAGAGAGAGAGAGAGAGAGAGAGAGAGAGAGAGAAGCACAGAGATTGAGAGAGAGAGAGAGAGAGAGAGAGAGAGAGAGAGAAGCACAGAGATTGAGAGAGAGAGAGAGAGAGAGAGAGAGAGAGAGAGAGAGAGAGAGAGAGAGAGAGAGAGAGAGAGAGAGAGAGAGAGAGAGAGAGCACAGAGATTGAGAGAGAGAGAGAGAGAGAGAGAGAGAGAGAGAGAGAGAGAGAGAGAGAGAGAGAGAGAGAGGAAAGGAAAGGGGGAAAGGGAAAGGGAAAGGGAAAGGGAGAGCGATTCAGTGGCAGTATGGGTGGCAGTAGGGAGGGTGGCAGTAGGGAGGGTGGCAGTATGGGTGGCAGTATGGGTGGCAGTAGGGAGGGTGGCAGTAGGGAGGGTGGCTGTAGGGAAGGTGGCAGTAGGGGTGGCAGTAGGGGGGTGGCAGTAGGGGTGGCAGTAGGGAGGGTGGCAGTAGGGGTGGCAGTAGGGAGGGTGGCGGTAGGGGTGGCAGTAGGGGTGGCAGTAGGGAGGGTGGCAGTAGGGGTGGCAGTAGGGGTGGCAGTAGGGAGGGTGGCAGTAGGGCACGCTGCATGCTAATTGGAGAACAGGTGTTGGGGCTGGGAGCAGGAGGATGATTACTGCACCCTCAAAAACAACCCACACCCCCACACACACACACACACACACACACACAAATCATTTAGGCCCCAAGCAGTGACAGGGGTAAAAGTCAGACAATGGGTCACATACACACAGTTGCACATGCATCCATACACTATAAATGCATAAATAAATAAACATCTGTGCACAACCATGCACAAACACACACAAACAGAAACATATATGAATTTATGTAACACAAACAATGTACATATTCACACAGACACATTCTCCCTCTCTCACACATATACACATACAAACCCACAAGAAATACATTTGGGATTTCTGCAAGGACACAGTGCAACAAATTCCAACAGCTTATCCCAAATTACATAGCTGCTAATAGGCTGCTCCCCAAGGAGAGGGATCCATGAGCCTGTCAAGAGGGAAAAGCTCCTATCAGGTCTGGATGGGCACAGTGTGATTAGGTCAACGATCCCATTTAAAACCATCCTCACAGCACCACCATCAGCCTGCACAGGCTCACACACTGATACAGATCCTCCAATTCACAAGCCCCCTACACTACTTATGAACAATCTTTGGAGAGGTTTAGCCATGGAAGATTTAGGAAAAGGATAGTTGGGAAAGTAATGCACTAAATGAGAAAAACAGCTGCTCCTAGGGATTCTGGGAAAATCCAAAAGACAACAGCCCAATTTTTCCGTTATATGAAAACTATCTTCAGCAGAGATCCTCTGAGACACACTGTCAACAGCCAGCCAGCTTGAACAGAGGAGAAAAAGAGAGAGAGAAATCTTTGACATGTATGAAGTGAGCGTATTTTAGGAGGGAGGGAGGGAGGGAGGGAGGGAGGGAGGGAGGGAGGGAGGGAGGGAGGGAGGGAGGGAGGGGGAGGGAGGGAGGCGATGAAGGTTGAAGAGATGACATCACAGAAAAGCTATTGTACATAGGTCTGCTTAAGAGCATTCATCACAGTGGTTAACTCCATGCAGACCCTGTGTGACTTCCAAAATCCCTGGGACGTGGAAGCCCTCACACATGCCGATTAAGGTAACGCTCTGTCTCCCTAAAGCCTGATAACTGGCTGTCAGTTGGGGAGGCTGCAGACAAGACATATGTGTGAACCCTCACATTGCATGATAGACCCTAACTCTTCATGATTTTGACAGGGATGTTTTTTATTCATACAGTATATATGGCAGGAGTTTAGGACTGTGTACAGAGGGGTTTTTTTGTAGGACAGTGTGGACTAAGTGCAAGGGGCAGTCACAGTGTTCTAGGTGCTGACCACCAGTGCATAGGAGGCAGGCAGACAGACAGACAGACAGACAGACAGACAGACAGACAGACAGACAGACAGACAGACAGACAGACAGACAGACAGACAGACAGACAGACAGACAGACAGACAGACAGACAGACAGACAGACAGACAGACAGACAGACAGACAGACAGACAGACAGACAGACAGACAGACAGACAGACAGACAGACAGACAGACAGACAGACAGAGTGTACAGTATCTGCATGTGTTGGCAGCACAGTCACTAACAAACACAGATGCTTACATTAGCAGTGACAGGTATACTGCAGAGACGCTAACTATCACAGACGCATGCCTCAGTGTCATAAAGACTCACAGGGTGGGTGCACTCCATTAACCCATTATAGTCTAAGCCCTGTCTAAGCCGGGGGAGGGGGGGCTCTACTAAGCTATATGGAATTGTTTTAAGAAGGTCATACCAAGGATCATTTTGCTATTTGATCTTGAATTGTAAGACCCCTTGAAGTATAAAAAAAATGTATTTGGCCTTACTTCTATTAGCCCATACAAACACATTGAATAAGAGATGAACTACATGGAACAACAGATAGTCCCCAACAAATAGGATGTTTGTTCTGAAGTGTCTGTCCTATATCCAAGATATATACTTTTTTACATGTATTTAACCCCTTATTTTTGGCACTAAACAGTCCATATATTCTTCCATTAATTTGTTCAACTGGTACCGCGGGACCTTCAGACGAGTCTTATGAGGCAAAACAACTAACATAGAGCAAAACAACCAACATAGAGCAAAACAACCAACATAGAGCAAAACAACCAACATAGAGCAAAACAACCAACATAAAGCAAAACAACCAACATAGAGCAAAACAACCAACATAGAGCAAAACAACCAACATAGAGCAAAACAACCAACATAGAGCAAAACAACCAACATAAAGCAAAACAACCAACATAGAGCAAAACAACCAACATAGAGCAAAACAACCAACATAGAGCAAAACAACCAACATAGAGCAAAACAACCAACATAGAGCAAAACAACCAACATGGAGCAAAACAACTAACATAGAGCAAAACAACTAACATAGAGCAAAACAACCAACATAGAGCAAAACAACCAACATAGAGAAAAACAACCACCATAGAGCAAAACAACCAACATAGAGCAAAACAACCAACATAGAGCAAAACAACCAACATAGAGCAAAAACAACCAACATAGAGCAAAACAACCAACATAGAGCAAAACAACCAACATAGAGCAAAACAACCAACATAGAGCAAAACAACCAACATAGAGCAAAACAACCAACATAGAGCAAAACAACCAACATAGAGCAAAACAACCAACATGGAGCAAAACAACTAACATAGAGCAAAACAACTAACATAGAGCAAAACAACCAACATAGAGCAAAACAACCAACATAGAGAAAAACAACCACCATAGAGCAAAACAACCAACATAGAGCAAAACAACCAACATAGAGCAAAACAACCAACATAGAGCAAAAACAACCAACATAGAGCAAAACAACCAACATAGAGCAAAACAACCAACATAGAGCAAAACAACCAACATAGAGCAAAACAACCAACATAGAGCAAAACAACCAACATAGAGCAAAAACAACCAACATAGAGCAAAACAACCAACATAGAGCAAAACAACCAACATAGAGCAAAACAACCAACATAGAGCAAAACAACCAACATAAAGCAAAACAACTAACATAGAGCAAAACATCTAACATAGAGCAAAACAACTAACATAGAGCAAAACAACTAACATAGAGCAAAACAACTAACATAGAGCAAAACAACCAACATAGAGCAAAACAACAAACATAGAGCAAAACAACTAACATAGAGCAAAACAACTAACATAGAGAAAAACAACCACCATAGAGCAAAACAACTAACATAGAGCAAAACAACTAACATAGAGCAAAACAACTAACATAGAGCAAAACCAATTTGTAAGTCGCTCTGGATAAGAGCGTCTGCTAAATGACTTAAATGTAAATGTAAAACAACTAACATAGAGCAAAACAACCAACAGAGCAAAACAACTAACATAGAGCAAAACAACTAACATAGAGCAAAACAACTAACATAGAGCAAAACATCTAACATAGAGCAAAACAACTAGCATAGAGCAAAACAACTAACATAGAGCAAAACAACCAACATAGAGCAAAACAACCAACAGAGCAAAACATCTAACATAGAGCAAAACAACTAACATAGAGCAAAACAACTAACATAGAGCAAAACAACTAACATAGAGCAAAACAACTAACATAGAGCAAAACAACCAACATAGAGCAAAACAACTAACATAGAGCAAAACAACCAACATAGAGCAAAACATCTAACATAGAGCAAAACAACTAACATAGAGCAAAACAACTAACATAGAGCAAAACAACTAACATAGAGCAAAACAACTAACATAGAGCAAAACAACCAACATGTACTTGTTCATGAGAGTCTCACCCTTCCACAGAGGGGTCATATTACTGTGTAGCCCAAACTGTTAGGACGTTATAGACAGAAGTTGGCAGATCGGCTGTACCGACTTCAGAAGAGTCCCAAGACACTTGTGTAGGATTGAGACGCATCCAATGCAAAAAAAAACTGATATCTCTATCTTAAAATCTAGCTTATTTTTTACCCCTTTTTCATTATATTGAATTGGTAGTTACTGTCTTGTCCCATCACTGCAACTCCCGTACAGAGGTCGAGAGCCATGCGTCCTCTGAAACACAACCCTGCCAAGCCACACTGCTCGCTTAACATGGAAGCCAGCCACACCAATGTGTCAGAGGAAACACCATCCAACTAGAGACCGTGTCAGCGTGCATGCGCCAGTGAGCAGGATGGTACAAGGATATCCTGGACAGCCAAACCCTCCCCTAACCCAGATGACGCTGGGCCAATTATGCGTCTTCCAGTCGCGGCCTGCTGTGACACCTCCCAGGATCGAACCCGGATCTGTAGTGACACCTCTAGCACTGAAATGCAGTGCCTTAGACCACTGCACCACTCAGGGGCCCCTAAACACATTTTTTTGATGGGAATGTTTTATTATGCTAATTAGATTTCCGCGGGGGCGTGGACATCGACTCCATGGGGTTAAAGGCATCTGGCACAGCAACACAGACCTAGAGGGTGAGCTCCCAAATACACACACACCCACAACAACACACACGGACTGTACACTTGCACACATATTTAACATGCAGACATGTATGCACCTCGCCATCACCCTTACACATCCCCACCCTGCCCTCTGTCCCATTGCCCCCACTAACCATTCCTCTCCCACTAGGCCCTCTGTCCTTACTGGCCAATAGAGACAACAGCTTATTTGTGAGATCTCATCACATGGATCTGGGTCTCTGCCTCTCTCTCTCTCTCTCTCTCTCTCTCTCTCTCTCTCTCTCTCTCTCTCTCTCTCTCTCTCTCTCTCTCTCTCTTTCTCTCTCTCTCTTTCTCTCCCTCTCTCTCACTCTCTCTCACTCTCTCTCCCTCTCTCTCTCTCTGAGTAAATGTTCATGAATTGATGTTTGTGTGAGTAGTGAGTATTTCTGCATCTGAGTATGTCTGGACATCTTAGAGGCATGAGAGGGACAGTTGAGGGGGAGACAGTGGAACACAGGCTCAGTTGGGGTGTTTGACGTTGTCAGGGTTGTGTGAGCGGGTGACAGGTGCTGTTACCTGTCAATGATGACTGGGTCAGAGGGCGTCTCGTTGCGGTTTCCACAGCTTTTCTTCTCACAACAGCGACTGTGTTCCAAAAGAACAACCAGAAAACACAACAACACAGTGAGTGAAACAAACCAGCATGACAGGACTGATCTTTCCTTTGGCCCGTCCACCGTTCCAGACTGCACTGATCCAGGGAAACAAAAAGGGTAAAGGAGAGGAGGGGAGAAAGAGACAAAAGAATAAAAGAAAGGGGAGAAAAGGTACAACAACGGACCATACAAACAGGGAGACATTATTCAGAAGTGAAAAGCCAGCCTGGCAATCTGTCACATTGATTTCGAAATCAAACTCAACCCCCACCCAATCACCCACAGACAAACACATCAACACACACACACACCCACACACACACACAGCATCCTACAATTCGTCAGCAGTCCTGTCTGTGGAGCCTGCTGGCCCCCCGGCCCACCCTCCAAGTCCCCTCCGCTGCATAACAAAAAGTGCCCCCACCCCTAACCATCTGCCACTCCTACACCTCGCTTCACCCCTCTCGTGTCCCAGCTTGGCCCTGCCCCCTCTGCCCCCCCGCCCCCTGTCAGACGGCCTCACTCCCCAGCTGTGACGCTTGCCCTCTGCCTCCCCGGCTCTGTTATTAGCCAGCTGTGAGTCACATTCGGGCATCTGTTGGCTAAACAATGGCAAAGCCCACTCAGTCTTAGCCCCTCTTCCCCTGCCAAACCCCCCTCTCCTTCCCCCTCCTGCCCTCAAACCCTGGGTCACTGCCCCACTTCCCCAGCAGTCACTCGCTCTCTCCCTCTGTCCCTCTCTTCCTACCTCCATACCTCCAAAAACATAACATGCATAGTGAGGAAGCCCAGTCTTACTAAAGCACCATAACGGCAGCCCTCGTCTTTCACCCTGACCCATTGCTGCCACACTGTCTTATGCCTTCTACACATTATGCAGAGTTTCCATGCACTCTGTTAGAAACTAAAGCTTTCAGAAATCAGAGAAACTACTCTAATTGTATGTTTCAACAGGGTTCCATTGTGGACCATTGTCCACGTAAAATGTAAGGGGCTGGGGTGGTGATGGGGGTTGGGGGGGGTTAATTATACCCTGAGCATGTTTCAATGGAGGTTCAAGGAAGTCTGGCCCCCGTAGCTCCCCATGTCCATGAGGGATGCTCCAGAGAGAAACAGGAGCTGGTAGGGGACTCGGGGGCTACAGGAGAAGGCGGCAGGGGGCTCACACTGTAACAAGCCTGAAGACAGACAGGCTATACTTTCACTTCAACCCCATTCAACCCCAGTCTTATTTTCAAATGGCATACCACATGTCAGACACATCAAGACAAAACAAAGAGACATGGGTGATGGATATTTTGAAGAATATGATTTCCTCCATCTGTTTGTGTGTGTGTGTGTGTGTGTGTGTGTGTGTGTGTGTGTGTGTGTGTGTGTGTGTGTGTGTGTGTGTGTGTGTGTGTGTGTGTGTGTGTGTGTGTGTGTGTGTGTGTGTGTGTGTGTGTGTGGCTCACCTGCACATAACCTCGTGAGTGAGCAGAACACGGCACATTTCAGGATTCTTGTTCTGTCCCTCATATGCTATGGGCTGAGAGAGAGGGAGAGCGAGTGATGGGGGAATTAGATTTAATGTGCAATCAATCAAGCTGTAATCAGGAGTTCCACAGCAGGCTAAATCCAGTCAAGGCAAACAGGGCTCCTTACCTGTTTAGTGACTGAGTCAATAAGTCGTGCATAAAGATCCTGTTCCGTACGAACCCCTGCACACAGACACATACACAATCAGTAAAGGAAACTAAACTGGACTCATCTCACAACGACAACCTAATCCTGAAGGGATGGGATATGAGTGTTTTAGACGGGACATTTATTTGATTCCCACAATGGCCATTCCCTGGGTCATCGATACAGGTCAGATGAGGAGCAGTGGAGGGCTTTAGGAGTATGGGATCTGACAGAGAGCCTCACAGCATGCTTTTAGAAAACACCTGAATCTTTGGTCTCTGGGTGCTTCAAAACTACTGGTTTTACTTCCTTGAAAGCTGCCGTCGATGTAATGAATTGCATCTGAAGAGCACCACGTTTTATCATAGGGATTTTATTATGAAGCCTATGCAGAATACTGCTTTTAAAACGGGTTCCTTTCATCAAAGTCTCAATCTAGAGGCCTTTGATATGGCTTGGGGGAAGGGGAAGGGAGGGTGTAGAGGCAGGCATGTGTGTACAGTGTACAGTGTATGTGTATGAGTGTGTATGGTGGGGGTCTTTCTGGTACATGTCTTTTATCTCCTCTCCCATGGGTGCCATGGCGATATCAGAGGAGGGGCAGTGGAGGCTAATGGGAACCAGAAATCTCTTTGCATATCCCTTATCTGATGTTGTAACACCCTGTGGGGCACTGTGTACCTTGTTTCCCTGTTTATGGGCAAGGAAGCAGCTCCACACACAACTAAATCTGGGGCTCAAAAAACTCTGAAATTGGATGAGTGGATAGATATTTAGAAGAAGGATTAGGTGGGATGAGAGGCAGAGGAAGTGGCAGGGAGAAGACCACTGGGAGAGAGAGGGTGGGGGGTTTCAAGTGGGCTTTTTGCTCTCATATTTGGAACGCATGAGAAGTGGTTATGTCCATATCATGTCCATTCCATGACCATACCACCACTCTGAAGTGGTCAGACACTAAAATGTCTCTGGGACAAAGAATCAAGAGACATGAAACCACACAGAACATAAATACCCGAGTGGCCACGTTCTCACACTGACATGAATGGGACATGCTGCTATCTGATGCTATGGCTGATGATTTGAAGGTGCACTCACCATTGCTGTAGAGGAGCTGTATCTTGTAGTGCGTGCCGTTGTTGGTCTTTTCTCCCGTCTGCTCCTTGGAATGAGACGACAAACAGACAAACAGACAAACAGACAAACAGACAAACGCACAGATGCAGTTATAGCACCGGTGAGGGCACAGTTAGCACAGTTAAGTACATCTGGGCATCACTAAGCACAGTTAAGCAGAGTCAGGCTCCTCTAATCCTGCACTTCATCCTTCCCTGGGAGTGGTGCGGGGATCCCAGGATGTAGGCTCAAACCCCCAGATGGGACCCTGCACTGGGCTCCAGAGCTGGGTGCTTAACCTTGAGTTAGCTCCTCTTTTTAGAAGTTGAACTGCAGCACATCTGACGTGAAATCCTAAAGCCGTGGGATCTGTATGATCAAATGAAATAGAGTGTACCCATTATCATGTATGCTATGAAACAGTGAACGTGTGCACAAGCTCGCGTGTGTGTGCGCATGTGTGCATGTGCGCAATGTGTTTGTCTGTGTGCGTAGGCCTCTGGATATTCCAGTGAGTGGAAACGACTGTAGTGCTGCGAGAGTGAGCAGCAGTTCGACCTTGACAGAGAAACTTCCCTTCCTCCATCCTTTCTTCCCCCATCCTTTCTTCCCCCATCCTTTCTTCCTCCATCCTTTCTTCCCCCTGGCTCTACACCACCCTCTTTCATTTTATCCCTCTCTTTCTTTCCCTTTCCAGTCTCTTGCTAACTGGTCTCAAAGGAATCCTCCCTGGTCCAATAACCCAGGGAGCCGTCATCTCTGAGCAAAAAGAGAGGAAGACAGCGATAGGGAGAAAGTAAGAGATAGGAGAGGAAGGAAAGAAATGAACATATTAAGAGAGATGAGCGAAGGTAAGAAAGAGAGAAATATACAATTTACAGTAGAGACTGGAACATAATGTTTCGTAAATATTCACAGAGGAACATTTATATACCCATATCACCCTTCTACCTCTGAATAACAACAAAACCAGATGCCAGGTTAAACATGCAGAAAATGAACTCCTCTGCAGCCGTCATATCATTCTGTCTTGACATGGCTGTGTGTGTGGCACTAGGGGAAACACTGACAGCCCTCAGCCCTGGCATTAGCACTGACACTCTCTCTCTCTCTGTCTGTAAAACAAAACCGTGTTTGAACTTCCTTTGACAGGACAGTGGCCTCTTTTCTCTCTCTCTCTCGAGGGGAGAGCTGTTACCAGTTTGGACCACAAGCCTCACACTCCCAGCTCGAGTTTAACCACAAGGCAAAACCATCCATCAACACTGGGCATAAGGCTTCCACCACGCAGTGTACCCCTCCCCTGCCCTGTCGCTCTCTGTCTGTCTCTCTTGTTCTCTCAAAACTCTCTCTCCTTTTCTTTCTCTCTTTCTCTCTCTCCCTCTCTCTCCCTCTCTCTCCCTCTCTCTCCCTCTCTCTTTCTCTCTCTCCCTCTCTCTCCCTCTCTCTCCCTCTCTCTCCCTCTCTCTCCCTCTCTCTTTCTCTCTCTCCCTCTCTCTCCTTTTCTTTCTCTCTTTCTCTCTCTCCCTCTCTCTCCCTCTCTCTCCCTCTCTCTTTCTCTCTCTCCCTCTCTCTCCCTCTCTCTCCCTCTCTCTCCCTCTCTCTTTCTCTCTCTCCCTCTCTCTCCTTTTCTTTCTTCTCCCTCTCTCTCCCTCTCTCTCCCTCTCTCTCCCTCTCTCTCCCTCTCTCTCCCTCTCTCTTTCTCTCTCTCCCTCTCTCTCACTTTCTTTCTCTCTTTCTCTCTCTCCCTCTCTCTCCCTCTCTCTCCCTCTCTCTCCCTCTCTCTTTCTCTCTCTCCCTCTCTCTCCTTTTCTTTCTCTCTTTCTCTCTTTCTCTCTCTCCCTCTCTCTCCCTCTCTCTCCCTCTCTCTCCCTCTCTCTCCCTCTCAATCTGACTGCCACTCTGCACCTCTTCCTCTCCTTCTTTTGACCCCATGTCTGACCTGAGGAATGTACTTCTCCCCCCTCCGCAGTATTTATAATGTGAGGGTGGGAGGAAAAGAGATTGATGATTTGGTCACGGAAAAAACTTAACAGAGGCGAGCGTAATTTGCATTTTTACAAGTAGTGATGTCCCACTAATGAGTAAGGCTGTTAATTAGTCATTAGGTATTAGTTTTCAATCGCTCACCATCAGCTCAGCTCATTGGGAGGGAGGCTTGTAACATGGAGCTGTCAGCTGTTCAATAAGCTCAGCTTTATAGGGGACATGTAAGGTCAAGTTAAACACCTGGACACTACAGGTTGCATAGAAATGTCCTGCTATGGGTTGGGTAAATGTGTAAATGTGGTCAGCTTAAAGTTTTGCTGCATTTGCTGTAATAGCCAGAGAAATCTTCATTCTATTTCTATAGTAAGAGCTACCACCTTTTCTTCACTCTCTCTTGTAAACTTATGGAAACTAACTTGAGACGTGTGATTTGATTTCAATAATAGTGAACACAGAGGACATGCGTAATAAAGAGAAATCCATGGAGAAATATTCACAAATATACTCACAGTCAACAAACTGAAACAAACAAACACACACACCTTGTCCTGTTCCACAAAGTCCACAAAGGAAGTCCTCTCCACCTCTACAGGCTGTCCGTGTCTGTCATAGAGTGCCAGGACGAAGTGGAAGAAGTTGGACTTGCGCAGGTTAGAGGGGGGCTGCTTCTCAAAGTGGGCCCTGGAGAGAGCTACACCACTGTAGAGAGGAGAGGAGAGGAGAGGAGAGGAGAGGAGAGGAGAGGAGAGGAGAGGAGAGGAGAGGAGAGGAGAGGAGAGGAGAGGAGAGGAGAGGAGAGGAGAGGAGAGGAGAGGAGGAGAGGAGAGGAGAGGAGAGGAGAGGAGAGGAGAGGAGAGGGAAATTCACTTACACTACATCACAATCCTCAGTCACACATAGCAAACACTCTTAAAATCTAATCAAAATCAAAAAAAATTGGTCACGTACACATGTTTAGCAGATATTATTGCGGGTGTAGCAAAATGCTTGTGTTTCTAGCTCCAACAGTGCAGTGATATCTAACCATTTCACGACATATACCCAATACACACAAAACTAAGTAAAGGAATGGAATTAAGAATATATAAATATATGGACGAGCAATGTCAGAGCGGCATAGACTAAGATACAGTAGAATAGAATAGAATAGAATAGAATAGAATACAGTATATACATATGAGATGAGTAATTCAAAATCAGTCAACATTATTAAAAGTGACTGGTGTTCTATTCATTAAAGAGGCACAGTGATTTCAAGTGCATGTATATAGGCAGCAGCCTCTAATGTGCTAGTGATGGCACATTACAACTCCAATCACTGTTTATTAAGGTCGACTGTATAGACTACAACAGAATCATTCCGTTCTAGATTTAACATTGCAACATGAATTAGTCAGGAATGGCAAAATTGAGAAAATTTGTTTTGAAAATACTCACTGAACAAACAATGTGAGGAAACCCATTAAAGGAATTATAGACTATTTGATTTAAATGCTTCATTAAGATTGAAAGAATAAACAGCTTATATAGCCTAACTGTATGATGCAATCATCTTATGCTTAATTTTCACAAACGGTCATTTCGATTATTTGTTAGCAACAATTCAAGAATCGCATTGGATTCAATGACTAACTTTCTATGCATGACCTACCTAGGAAATCGCGAATTATCGATGGTGGAATGAAATCAAAATGTTGACATGTACCAAAAAATAGCATGAAGTGCTCGCAGTGTTTATGTAATTAATGGGTGGGTCAAAGTTTGTCTTGCTCCAAGCGTGAAGGCCTAGAGCTTAATTAACAATGATTGTTTATTGATGCTTCGCCTCTTACACTGAGAGGGTGAGATAAAGGCTGTGTTTCTTTCGACGCTGCAAAATATGAAGAAGTTTAAAACGTTTTTCTTATAGGTCTACTGTGAAAGTTATTTTGGCACTCATGCTGATCTTCATCCTTGACCTTCGAAAAGTGAAAGGAGAAAAGGTCCAAAGTCAGACGTAAATTAAAATGTACTTTTGATAGGATGATTGTTTCTAGCCTACATGTATCCATTATTTTATCGCTGCATAATTTAGGCTTGGAAGAAGACGGAAAATTCTCATTTTCTTACAGGTTAAGAAGCATCAGAGTACATTCAGGGAAAGTTATATTATGTCTGCTATCTGGTGAGTATTATGAAAAGGTGATATTCATGATGTGACCAATTGAAAAGGGTTTCAATCAACAAATGTGTTTCGGTTGCATAAAATACATGTAAAATAGCAAAAGACTGATCGGATTAACGCCCATTTGAAACATCAGCCATAGCCGTATTTAATCGAATACGCCAAATTACGAAGGTTTTCAAATTACTACAAAAGTTTGTTCTGTTGCCAAAAAACGGTTTATTTAGGCAAATACACCTTTGAAAGTAATGTTAAGCTACCTTGTATGCATGCTTACTTTTTAGCATGTTCTCCTTTGAAAAGAAGGCTACATAATTTATACCAAGGCTATCATAACAGCCTGTAGATGTAGCCTACTGGAGTATTTTAACATTAAGAATACACAAAAGTTCATTTTAAACTAGTATGAAAAACACTGTCAAAGTTTTGAAAAACTTTTGAATAAGATAATGGTAGACTAATTGATTTTGGGGGAAACAAATGATAATACGAATATGAATTTGTCAAGTGATTCATATTTCAGTAGACAGGCCAACATAATTGTATTATTATTATCATTATTATTGTTATTGTTATTATGATTAGGCCTATTATTATTATTTCTGGGCCATTATCATCAACTTAAATCGGTATTATTGGCTATAGGCCTAATATATGGGGATAAGAGAATGTCTGGATGGAGATATCAAATCTTTAGTAGATAATTCAACATGAATAAAATAACAGATTCCAACCGTCAAAAGCCTTACATGCGCGTCCTATAGGGCAACAAATCAATAGGTGGAATCCTCACTAAATTAACATTATTCCGGCCCGTGCGGTCACTTTCGTGACAGAATGCGTTTTTGTTTTGTTGTTGTGTTTGTTGTATCCCTTTCATGCTGCTTGTGACACTGCCACCACTCGCTATTGACAGCGCGCGCCCGGGACAATCAGGACTCAGCATACAGAAAGATAGGGATGCTTGAGATAGATTTTTTCAACACAATTGTCCATTTTACGCCCGGGGCCACTTACTCCCAAAGACAACCTGTTGCTTTTTCGTTTCACCTCAAGTCTGGATAAGTTTAGGGTAAATGAGTATCACACAAGAGCCATGAGCATAATCAACAACAATACTTTATGTTTGACTGCTTTGCACCACAGGTCACTTGTATAGGCTAGTCTATAGGCTATGTTACGGTGATCTGTGCGCCATCTGGTTGGCTATTTGTCATTTACCGTTATCCTTTTTTTTACCGAGCATAGTATTGTTTATGATATAGAAATGGTTAAAACCATGTGCATAATACATTGACTCATCTTGCATGCTTAAAGAAGTCTAACCTAATCATCCTTTAAAGTAATTTCTCATACGTGCGTTATACTGTTTTATGTTGTGCTTAGTTGCCAATAGGAAAGAGACGTGTATTTCGTCAAAATACCACAGGACTTGAGAACATGAAGGTATACATTACCTTTGCGCTGCTACGTTAGCATCCACAACACCGACATTACGCACCCAGGACCGGACTGGATCCATCTCCTCTCCTAGAGTTCTTTCTTTTAATCCGCTGATGTCTCTTATCAGATGCTCCTGGATCCCGTACATTTAATACAAAAATCCAATTGTGTTCTTTTCAGAATAAACGAGAGAGCAATATCACTTTGGCAAAATAGAACTGGGAGGTACGTTCCAGGATGCTGTTATCGAGCACTTGGATGATGATTGAGGCTTCAGAGCTGCCCAATGGAAATAATAGGCTACTGCGTGTCCACTATTCTGTCTTCAAACGTGCTCTTGAAGGAAAACACGCAATAGATGTATTTTCCCGTGGACTGCAATCATTGTCCACATACAGGGGATATGTAACGTCAAACGTCGGTTCGAACATAAACAAGGGTCACCTGTTTGGTGGACACGCGCGCACTCCTGGACAGTCTCGTGCACACCGTAGTCTATTCCACAGATATGCATGCACACACACTTCCACACGACAGCTCTAAAATCAGGTGTCAAAATCTTTCTCAAACAAAGTAGCAGAGACCTTTTTCGCTTTGAATGTATGGGCTAAAGAGCTGGCAATAATGCTCCACTTCACTGTCCTGGAGCATGTATGAGTTCCTCTGTCGGGTTAGGGTCTGGAGGAGGGGCTACACTGCCATATGGGGGACCGATTGTTGAAATGGATGCTCTCATTGGTGTAAAATGTCCCCGTTAGTTGGACTTTTTGAGCATCCAGCTAGCCAAATAGCTCCCTTGTCTGTTCAAACTTTTCTTTGGTGAAGTCGTACCCAAAGTGTGCTTCAGATCTCAGATGAAAGTGCCATAATATGAACAATAATTAAGGCTAATAACATTATTTTATTTTTTTATCCTTTCATTTGAACTTTTAAATAGTTGGTCACATATTCAGACAACTGACCTTTATTATTTTCAGCAAAAAGAGTAGATTTCTGTTTTTATAGACTATAGAACTAGGCTACATTGTGTTAATGATTATATTATATTATTATTCTATGTTGAAATGGAAGTTTCAGTGAACACAAAACTTTTTGTTCAGCCTATAGTGCAGTGACATCAATCACCTGTTTATAATATTGGCCTATTCATTAGACAACTTAATAAATTATTATTATTCGATGTCTTGTTTATTATCTCTTTGTAATCTCTCAATGCTGCGTACAATTACCGCTGCAGGGAACAAACCCAAATAAATAACATAGACACATTCCATTTGAATAAAGGCCTACTGCTGCCATATTTGTCCCAGACATATGCATGAATGGCCTACAGAAAGACAGCTAGGCCTTCATGTTGCAGCAAAGTTGTCTAAAGAGTGTCAAATTGAGAAAGCACTTAAGTCTAGGTTACTTGAACATGTAAAATGTAACTATTGTAGCCTACGCATACATATTGCATCTCCAGCAAAACTATTGGCCTATTTAGTTTGATATTCAAAATGTGGCCACCGTTTCTGTTCTATTGCTTGCGTTAGGCATTCAATTGTAAATGGTATTTTAATAGGATAACTGGATTAAAAGTAGAAAAGCAACAAACCTGAATATCTTATTTGGCATTTTCAGTCGCGTCATCAGTAAACACAAGAGTGCACTGCACCTGTCTACTCTCCCTGAACAATGCGCAGTGATTGAAAGCTGTGATTCGATTAAGGATATTAGTGCTAAACAATTGTAGTCTGGTTGTTCTTCACTGCTATACATTCGTGCTGCTCCTCCAAGACAGTTGCTGTCAGAGGAAACACGGTTGGAACTTCTGTCGAAAATTATACAGACACAGTATATGTTAGATATGTTTCAAACGAACACAGGATACATAATTATATCCGCTATAAACAACAGGCATTGCAATGACAACACATCCATGAAAAATCACGTGGATTTATTTGTACATTTTACATTGTGGCCTAGTCTATTTTTTTCTATTTGCTAAATAGACCATCAATATATATTTGGGGCACAGTTCCAAAATGTGGAGGAATCAGATATCATACTTAGATAGGATGTGAACCCGTGTTCAATTGAGTAAACCACATTTCAGTTATAAATGCGTTCAACCTTATTATAAAAAATATTCTACAGTTGGAAAGTTAAACCTCAGTTCCCATGTGGGAGTCACGGAAGAGCCTGCGCAGAAAAACCGATCCATCTGCACTTTGTCTATCTGCAATAAACACTGGCTGTGTGTATTACGCGTTTTACTCAGGTTATTTGCACCATGAAATGAAACACGATTTACATAAAAAGCTGATGACAAACTGTTGTTTCTATATGCCTGTTGACCGGTGTGCTCGAAAAGCTGGCCGATCATACGTATTTATGCGTTTTAATATACAGAAACTTGTTTTTAATTAATTTCCGTTGTTTCTTTATCCATACTTCTGTATCTGAAAAGGAACGTTTCCCTTGCTCCTTGCTGAGGCTATTGTCTCTGGATTGAGCTCGAGCCCCTGAACAATGAATGTAAATCTCCCCCCTTCGATCCCGCCTCAACCGACCATCTGCCAGCGCGACGGAGTCAGATGTTCCCCCAATTATAAGAACAGTCTTGCGGAATCCTCGCCACTGATTCTCCGCCCCTCCCTGAGTTCGTTCCATACTCTTTTGCCCCGCATCCCGACTTGTTTGATTGACAGCTCTGCTTAACCCGAAACCATTAAATAACTACAGATGCTGAAGTAGGTAGGCCTAATACACATCTTGTGAATTCCTCCACAGAACACTACTAGAGATGACATAGCACCCATAGCTAAAATAACCGCACTTGCTTTTACGGATTTTGTCATTGAGGACTGTCTAGGGCAGGTTTAGGCTACTTATTGTCAACTGTAGCCTACCTGCTTTATGTACCCACTTCCTCTCAGGTGAATGGAGTCATCTACTGGCAGGAGAAAGACCTTCGTGACTTGAGGACTCATGCAGGAGGACTATTGTCTTTAAAAAAGTAGGTTCCTCAGAAGCGCTTGAAGGACCCTCAGAACATCCTCAATGCAAGGATTGCGCACTGTGTGTAGGATGGCTATACAGAACACCGCAAATAGTTGGATGACATTAACGGACTAGATTTGATTGACATGAGTCCTGTTTGCACGTGGAAAATTAATGGACCAGTCATCGGGCTTTAGAGGGAAACAACCTGTTTAACTTTACAGATGGGTAGGCCTAGCCCATAGCCATGTAGCCATATCGAATGAAAAATGGATTTGCTCGCTTCGTAATATTGGAGCAGATACCCAGGCGAAAATGCGGATTAGTCAAACCACCTTGAGCGACACAAACGGCTTTCTAATCAATTTTACTCGCTGAGACGGTCAGTGAGTGTTTACGGGGTCTGGGGCGAGGAATCAGTGACTGCTAGACCGAACAATGGTGTATCGTGTGCCACTCGCCATCTCCAGGCATTCCCTCGCTCCCACGGGAGTACCAGCCGCCACTTTCGGGGGGGGGGGGGGCATGACGCAGCAGCTGGCTCTCGTCCCCTCTGTCCACTGCGGAGAGAACAACGGGATAATGCGGTCCACCACGTCCGTATCGATCGTTATATATTGCGCTCATTTATTTGTTTACTTATTTAAGTAAGGTAAGTCCCCGGCGAATACAGACGACAACAATTAAAATGGTGCCCAACCACATTCTATTGATTTTCTAAATCACAATATTTACTTCACGAATAAAGCAAACATTTTAATGAAAATGTTTAGGCTAGGGAAGATGTTAGTTTGACTTATTCGTTTGCTTTAATATTGTTGATGATTGGCTATAAGATAAGTAGGCCTATTAAAGTTGACAAAATATTAATGTTCTGTTTTCTGTATCCTATATGCATATTGGTGTTGTTTTTGTAGCCAATATTTCTGTTACTCATTTTCCACAACGAAAACACGCACAGCCAAGCCTAGGCCTATGCACAACAAGTTATGTTGAGTTTATTGTACTTTTTTGGCACATATTGACTCTTTTAGGCCGATCTTCATAACACGAACATTAAACATAGATTATTAATTATATGTGTGATAAACCACATACTGCAGTGTAGCCTATAGGCCATAATCTGAGCAATCCAAGTAGATTTTGAGACATTCGTATTCTTTGAAAAGCCCTACATCTGAGAAGAAGGGTGCAAATCGATGTGGAACCCTCACGCCCCCCTTTGGTTGAGCGTGAAGTGAACATGCTGTGTGTTGTGTGTATCGCTACTCCAACAATGTGAGGTGAGGTCTTGACTTGAGGTGACACCGAAGACACAGGGGAGCATGTGCATGTGTCATTTGATTGTATTCATACTTTATCACTTGAAAGATGAATCACAGTCAGAAAATAATTGTTTATCAAAGTATACTTTTCATAATAATTTACATCATCCCGAGTGGCGCAGCGGTCTAAGGCACTGCATCACTACTACTGTAAACGGGAGTCCCATAGGGCGGCACACAATTGGACCAGCGTCGTCCGGGTTTGGCCGGGGTAGGCCGTCATAGTAAATACGAATTTGTTCTTAACTGACTTTCCAAGTTAAATAAATAAAAAATAATAAATAAAAACATTCGAAATTTACTGTATAAATGTTGAAACATTAGCTTTAGAATGAATGTTTTGCCGACCCAATGGCAGGTAGGCTCCCCGAGTAACGCAGGTAGGCTCCCTTCTTATTTGTCATAATTTTACTATCACCCCAAAACTCATCATTAGCATATATTAAGTTATTAGGTTTTGTTCTAAGTGTTTAATGTGCAAGATCTAACGATATAATTGAATTAGCCAACAAGTTCATAAGAAAGAAAATACATACCAACAATTAGAAGAAAGTCAAATGAAATAAAATACAATTAACAATCATGAAGCTATCCCAATGCATATCCCTGATGTGTTAAGATTAATTGAATCTAACTCTCCCACTCCTCTTTCTCTCCTATCAGTGACTCTCCCACTCCTCTTTCTCCTATCAGTAACTCTCCCACTCCTCTTTCTCTCCTATCAGTAACTCTCCCACTCCTCTTTCTCTCCTATCAGTAACTATCCCACTCCTCTTTCTCCTATCAGTAACTCTCCCACTCCTCTTTCTCTCCTATCAGTAACTCTCCCACTCCTCTTTCTCTCCTATCAGTAACTATCCCACTCCTCTTTCTCTCCTATCAGTGACTCTCCCACTCCTCTTTCTCCTATCAGTAACTCTCCCACTCCTCTTTCTCTCCTATCAGTGACTCTCCCACTCCTCTTTCTCTCTTATCAGTAACTATCCCACTCCTCTTTCTCTCCTATCAGTGACTCTCCCACTCCTCTTTATCTCCTATCAGTGACTCTCCCACTCCTCTTTCTCCTATCAGTAACTCTCCCACTCCTCTTTCTCTCCTATCAGTAACTATCCCACTCCTCTTTCTCTCCTATCAGTGACTCTCCCACTCCTCTTTCTCTCTTATCAGTAACTATCCCACTCCTCTTTCTCTCCTATCAGTGACTCTCCCACTCCTCTTTCTCTCCTATCAGTGACTCTCCCACTCCTCTTTCTCCTATCAGTAACTCTCCCACTCCTCTTTCTCTCCTATCAGTAACTATCCCACTCCTCTTTCTCTCCTATCAGTGACTCTCCCACTCCTCTTTCTCCTATCAGTAACTCTCCCACTCCTCTTTCTCTCCTATCAGTGACTCTCCCACTCCTCTTTCTCTCTTATCAGTAACTATCCCACTCCTCTTTCTCTCCTATCAGTGACTCTCCCACTCATCTTTCTCCTATCAGTAACTCTCCCACTCCTCTTTCTCTCCTATCAGTGACTCTCCCACTCCTCTTTCTCTCTTATCAGTAACTCTCCCACTCCTCTTTCTCTCCTATCAGTGACTCTCCCACTCCTCTTTCTCTCCTATCAGTAACTCTCCCACTCCTCTTTCTCTCTTATCAGTGACTCGCCCACTCCTCTTTCTCTCCTATCAGTGACTCTCCCACTCCTCTTTCTCTCCTATCAGTAACTCTCCCACTCCTCTTTCTCTCTTATCAGTGACTCGCCCACTCCTCTTTCTCTCCTATCAGTAACTCTCCCACTCCTCTTTCTCTCTTATCAGTGACTCGCCCACTCCTCTTTCTCTCCTATCAGTGACTCTCCCACTCCTCTTTCTCTCTTATCAGTGACTCACCCACTCCTCTTTCTCTCCTATCAGTAACTCTTCCACTCCTCTTTCTCTCCTATCAGTAACTATCCCACTCCTCTTTCTCTCCTATCAGTGACTCTCCCACTCCTCTTTCTCCTATCAGTGACTCTCCCACTCCTCTTTCTCTCCTATCAGTGACTCTCCCACTCCTCTTTCTCCTATCAGTGACTCTCCCACTCCTCTTTCTCTCCTATCAGTGACTCTCCCACTCCTCTTTCTCCTATCAGTGACTCTCCCACTCCTCTTTCTCTCCTATCAGTGACTCTCCCACTCCTCTTTCTCTCCTATCAGTGACTCTCCCACTCCTCTTTCTCTCTTATCAGTGACTCGCCCACTCCTCTTTCTCTCCTATCAGTGACTCTCCCACTCCTCTTTCTCTCCTATCAGTAACTCTCCCACTCCTCTTTCTCTCCTATCAGTGACTCTCCCACTCCTCTTTCTCTCCTATCAGTGACTCTCCCACTCCTCTTTCTCTCCTAGTGCAAGTATAACAAACCAGTGAACTGACCTCTTTTCTCCTTGATGATCTGTTAAAGCTTATCATACATTAAAAGATAATAAAAAATGAATTTTAAAAATAATTTTAAAAGACAGAAAAGGTAGCTTAGTTGAAACCTGTGGGTCAGAGAGGGCTCTGGACAGTGAAGATCAGGTGCCCTGAGAAGAAGCTGTCAGAGGTCATGCTGTTGCCACCGTAGTAAGTTGACAGCCAGATCTTGTCCCCCATGTTGAGCTGCAGCAGTGTGCCTCCAGTAGCCGTGATGTAGCCGTTCTGCTGGGTGGTGAAGGAATGCAGCACCAGCTGGCCGTTTCTCCGCAGGTCTACACTGCCCACATTCTGTTATATGGTGCAATGGAACTCAAACTCGTAGACGCCTGGCTCCACGCAGGTGAACTCCCCCATCCTGGTGTCGTAGTGGTTCTGTCCATTGTAGATTACCTCATAGAATTGGATGGGCTGGCCTGGGGTAGTTGTAGCCGAGCCGCACGGCGAGGGCAGATTTTGCGGAGATACCAGGCAAACCACGTGGCCCTTGTGGTCCTGAGTGAGAGAGAGTGAGGTTAGGAATGATGTCAACACTACAACAGACACTATTAGTCCAAGCAGTGGTTATGCTTTTCCATGTTAAATACTATTAGTCATAACAGTGGTTATGCTTTTCCATGTTAAATACTATTAGTCATAACAGTGGTTATGCTTTTCCATGTTAAATACTATTAGTCATAACAGTGGTTATGCTTTTCCATGTTAAATACTATTAGTCATAACAGTGGTTATGCTTTTCCATGTTAAATACTATTGGTCATAACAGTGGTTATGCTTCTCCTTGTTAAATACTATTAGTCATAACAGTGGTTATGCTTTTCCATGTTAAATACTATTAGTCATAACAGTGGTTATGCTTCTCCTTGTTAAATACTATTAGTCATAACAGTGGTTATGCTCTGGGGGACCTCATCAGATAACCACTTAGCACCTCACATCAGGCCTAGTGAGTGACTACCAGAATATTTATGACATAATACAGACAGTAATCATATACAGTGGCAATAAAAAGTATGTGAACCCTTTGGAATTACCTGGATTTCTGCATAAATTGGTCATCAAATTTGATCTGATCTTCATCTAAGTCACGACAATAGACAAACACAGCGTGCTTAAACTAATAATACACTAATTATTGTATTTTTCTTGTCTATATTGAATACATAATTTAAAGATTCACAGTGTAGGTTGAAAAAAGTATGTGAACCACTAGTCTAATGACTTCTCCAAAAGCTAATTGGAGTCAGGAGTCAGCTAACCTGGAGTCCAATCAATGAGATGAGATTGGAGATGTTGGTTAGCACTGCCTCGCCCTATAAAAAAACACTCACACAATTTGAGTTTGCTCTTCACAAGAAGCATTGCCTGATATGAACCATGCCTTGAACAAAAGAGATCTCAGAAGACCTAAGATTAAGAATTGTTGACTTGCATAAAGCTGGAAAGTGTTACCAAAGTTTTAAAAAGCCTTGACGTTCATCAGTCCACGGAAAGACAAATTGTCTATAAAAGGAGAAAGTTCAGCAATGTTCCTACTCTCCCTAGGAGTGGCCGTCTTGCAAAGTTGACTGCAAGAACACAGCAGAGAATGCTCAATGAGGTTAAGAAAAATCCTAGAGTGTCAGCTAAAGACTTACAGAAATCTCTGGAACATGCTAACATCTCTGTTGACGAGTCTACAATACATAAAACACTAAACAAGAATGGTGTTCAAGGGAGGACCCCACGGAGAAACTGACTGCTGTCCAAAAGAAAAATTGCTGCATGTCTGAAGTTTGCAAAAGTGCACCTGGATGTTCCACAGCGCTACTTGCAAAATATTCTGTGGACAGATGAAACTACAATTGAGCTGTTTGAAAGGAACACACAACACTATGTGTGGAGAAAAAAAGGCACAGCACACCAACATCAAAACCTCATGCCCACTGTAAAGTATGGTGGAGGGAGCATCATGGTTTGGGGCTGCTTTGCTGCCTCAGGGCCTGGCCAGCTTGCTATCATCGACGGAAAAAATAAGTCCCAAGTTTATCAAGATATTTTTCAGGAGAATGTTAGGCTATCTGTCCGCCAATTGAAGCTCAATAGAAGTTGGGTGGTGCGACAGGACAACGACCCAAAACACAGAAGTAAATCAACAACAGAATGGCTTCAACAGAAGAAAATACGCCTTTGGAGTAGCCCAGTCAGAGTCCTGACCTCAAACCGATTGAAATGCTGTGGCATGACCTCAAGAGAGCAGTTCACACCAGACATCCCAAGAATATTGCTCAACTGAAACAGTGTTGTAAAGAGGAATGGTCCAAAAAAAAAAAAAATTGAGAACACACACATTCCCACCTCAGTAAGGCTCAGTTAAAGAGAGATGTATGTCACACGAGGCCTCAGATCAACACTCACTATTACCATTGTCCTTCCAGGGACTGGGGTCAAAAGCAGGCATGTCTTCACCAAGGGTGTAACCGGACTCACGGGGTGATACTGGAAGGGTCTCCCAGGGACATCAGCGATGCCAGTGTTGTCACAGGTGACGTGAGCCAGAGATGTCTTCCCCAGCCTCTTTTTCTGATCCTTGGTGAAGACTATCGTTTTCCCACCACAGTCTGATACACAACACAAAACAGGGTTTTTGTAAATTATTACTGAAGACTCAGAGATATGAAAGTCCAAATAAGACAATGCTGAGTCCTTTGTAAAAAAGGCTCTGTTAAATACAGTCAAACATGCTGTGGATTGAGAGTCTATAAACGACCCTGCCTAGTCAATGTTGTCAGGAGTCCCATAGATGTTCAGCAGGTTCTGGGCCAGCTCAGTGTTGTTTATCACCATTGCCAGGTTCTGGGCCTGGGACAGGTTACATAACCCACACCATTTGTTGTAACTTGAGAGGGGTAACAAGAAGATGAAGTGTTAATTGGCAGCCTTTTACAGAAATACAGTATCACATAGAAGACAGTGTGGAGAGCTTTGTCCTCCCATGTGTGGTATAAGTGGAGGAAAGTTCTACTGTAGAGATGATGAGACAGTTAATCAGAGAGCAGGAGAAATAGAGGATAGGAGACAGAGAGATGGAGTACCTTACTGGGGAGTCCGTGGTCTCGGTTGAGAGAGCCCATGACCAGGGACCTTATAACAAAAAACTCAAACAGCCTACCCCTCAGCTCATCATGTGGTCCTGAGTGTTCAGTTTAGCCTGACAACCCACCAGCCACCTCAACATAGGGTCCAAACCACCTTTTTTTAGCTAGGTAAGTCAGTTAAGAACAAATTCTTATTTTCTATGATGGCCTAGGAACAGTGGGTTAACTGCTTTGTTCAGGGGCAGAACAACAGAATTTTACCTTGTCGGCTCAGGGATTCAATCTCGCAACCTTTTGTTTACTAGTCCAACGCTCTAACTACTAGGCTACCTGCCGCCCCATCATGCCTTACTGCTACCTGGGGGAGCAGGTAGCAGTAAGGCCTAATCCAGCTATACTTTAGTAGTAATAATAATACGACCTTATTTTGATCTATACACTTTTAGTGTACAACGGGAAATCACTTATGGTGAATGTAAATGTTCCCCTGAGAAGTGGGACTGAGAGTTGTGCCTTCAAAGACAATCCTCCAGGGGGCAAAGAAGGCCCTGTGCAGCAGCTGACTGGGGAACTGGGCGTTCTCATTGTAGTTCTCATCCAGATGGAAGATATTGGAAGATATTGGAAGATATTGGAAGATATTGGGCTGGATGGGCAGTTGAGCGAAGAGGTATGCAAACACATTGGAGATGCTGGAGTCGATATTCTCATCATAGCCAGGGTAGGTGGACAGCTGCCTTGCAATGAAGTAGGGGCCCACAATGTGGAACAGGAAATCCCTGAAGGTGATCACCTGTGAGAGGAGGAAGGACATGTGTGACAGTTTAATCACCCAGCAATTCTAACCCATGTGTGTAGGTAACTACAACTATGTTATGACCTTTGTAACTTTGAACTCCATGTACAGATAGAAACTGAGCTAAATGAAATAGATTTGTTATTAGGCTCTCATTGAATTACCTGGAAGTAGCCTCCCATGATCTTGCGTGTCTTCTAGTAGGTGATCTCTCCAGTCCAGTGAGGGTTGAGTTGAGTGAGGGTGCGGGTGCGGGTCATGTGGTTGTGTTCACGCAACATCATTGTGGGCATGGAGGTCAGAGCAATGTTCAGGATGCGGTTGGACACCTCCCTCACCTGGACAGTTGGAGAAAATAATCCCTCTGGTGAGACTGATGGAAATGTTGCTGCAGTGCCACTAGAGTACTAAGGATCGTACTGCTAACACTATCTTAATCCTAAGGATCAAGATAACAAGGATAGTTAATAGTGTAGCTTAATCAGTATGATAATATTGGTAATGATAATACGGTTGTAGTACCAGGGGAAGGAGGTTCCCATTGATTTGCATGTTCGGATCCCGGCCCTTGGCCAGTGAGATGCCATCCTCATACTCAGCAAGGAGACAGTGGGTGAAGGGTGTGTTGACAGAGCCTCTTCGAGGGTTTTCCCTGGAGAGGGGGGAGGGAAATACAAATTGAAAAAGTGAAGGAGATGCCATGGTGATATTCATGTTTTTGGCTTGCGTCACTAGTCAATTCCTTCCTTCTGTGATTTTAGGCCAGTATGTGTTGTGCAACAACAGGATGGTGTAGAGACTTGTTGCTTTGATGCCATTATTTGGCTTACCTTTTGTTACAGACACTGGTGGCTGTGCGAAACCTCTTCAGGTTGGGGTGGTTTTGCAGGAAGGGGGGCGGGCCATGGCTGAGCAGCAAGTCAGATCAGCAATAGTCTCCAGATCCTCAGCAGAGATTAGGTCTGTGCGGAAGACAGACAAGAGAGCCAGTGAGCTGTGTGATCTGAGTGTTGATGGGGACATGTGTATGGAGCAGTCAGGGTATTTTTCCTAAACCCCGGGGAAATGCCAGAAAGGAGACGTGTGAGAAAAACAGGATAGAGAAACAGGTGTGTGAGAAACAGGACAGACCCGTGGCATTGAGTGAGCGCTTATGAATGCTGTGTTTTTTTGGTAGATCTTTCTAGGGGTGTTCTCCATGTTGTCTACAGCCCGCACCGCTGAGCGGGTGTCCCGGGCAGGCTGCTTCAGCAGCTGTAGGATGTCTGCAGGTCCAACAGCATTACTCTTTACGTGTGATAAACTTCTACAGGGGGGCAGTGCAGGGACCAATGGTATAACTTACTGGTACTGTATGTAGCATCGCAAGCCAGGCGTCTAGGCACTCTTACAGTGAGCTATACATGGCTGGGAAGTTATGTGGTGTACCATAAAGACATTTCCACATAGAAATACACATTCTGTACAATACATACACAAACTGAAACATGTTCTGTGATTCATACATGACACTGACAAATATATTCTGATCTACCAGGCTCCAATAGGACATTTCAAAGAAGGGTTTTCAGACTCACTCTTTTCTGGATTACTCATAGTCCGCATCCTCTGGCCTTAGCATCATTTTACGTCATCCTGCTCAAGCGCCCTTCTGAAGACAAAATAAGCATCTTTCAATTCCTGTGACTGATCTCCACATGTTATACGTATGTCTAGTGCTGGCAACATTCTATATGCAACAATTATTTATTCAAAGTTCATTTGATTGGTCCATAATAAATGAGAGCACATTCAGGCATTTGTTACCAATTTATGTTCTGACCAATTTATGAAATACTTTCTCTTTTCACCCTTTTCACAGAATGCAATCATTTTGGAAGTTTGATGAAAGGTGCTAAAGCCATCACTCACGTGCATTCACCTGGCTTAACAAGCACAGGTACAGCCCAAAGGCCAGAAGGCACAGAAAATGCAAAAACACACACACAGGATGTCATAAGTTTCCCACAGCCAGACATGTGATGGATGTTGTGGTCAGAAAACGAAAACGACGCATACTCTGTGAACTTTAGATGTGTACATTTTCAGATTGCTTTTACAGGTTTTGAACAGTCATGTAAAAACAAAATATGTACTACACAATTCATTCAAATTGTACAATTTATCATGGCCCAAACACACCAGCACAGTGGTTAAGAGGGCACGAAAACACCTCCTCCTCCTCAGGATGCTGAAAATATTTGTCATGGGCCCTCAGATGCTCAAACAGTTATACAACTGCACCATTAAGAGCATCTTGACTGGCTCCAACACTGCTTGGTATGGCAACTGCTTGGCATCCGACCATAAGGCACTACAGAGGGTAGTGCATATGGTCCAGTACCTCACTGGGGAAGAGCTCCCTGCCATCCAGGACCTTTACACCAGGTGGTGTCAGAGGAAGGCCCTAAAAATTGTCAGACTCCAGTCACCCAAGTCATAGACTGTTCTCTTTACTACCACAGTCAATTGGTACCGGAGTGCCAAACCTGTGACCAAAAGGCTCCTGAACAGCTCCTACCCCCAAGCCATAAGACTGCAGAACAGTTCATCAAATGGCTACCCAGACGATTCACATTGACACCATTTATTTATTTTTTGCAGTTTGCACTGGCTTTATGCAAAATCACTGGACTTTACCCACACACTCACACATACTACACTGACACACATGTGTGTGTGTGTGTGAGTGTTGCAGTAGATTGAAGTAGAAATGTTACATGCATATCTTTTAAGAGCAGACTATTTTACACCTGGCTTTGTTTGACAGCACCTTTACTGGGCCTTTAAATGAGTTACTCTTTACAGTTTACACTTAATGGGATAGTTCAGAGAAATAATGTATTCAGATATTTGTTTTCTTACCTCATAAGCAGTCTTTGGACTGCTCTTAAAGGAAAACTCAGCCCAAAAATCTCTGGCTGAGAGTTTCCTTTTGCAAGGGTGGAGACTTCAGAACTCCCAATTTCTAACACGCATGGGCACAGAACTTAATCACGCAGATGACCAAATTTTTGTTCTAAGGAGTGACTGCAATCAACACTGGTTTTGGTAGAAAAGTCACTGCCAATAAACGCTTATGTTAGCATTTTCGGACTAAAAACATTATTTTACTTAGCATAGTGTGTCCGAAGTTGCACATCACACTATTGTATGACTGTTTTTGAATACAATGTCCTATATATTTTCTTAAATATCCTCTGTGTTGTGTGCTTATTGTTTAACCATTGATATACTCTAAGGGCCATTTTGAGAACTTATGGAGAATCAGTTACTGCTGAAATGTCTACCAATTTCATGTCCATCTTTTTGTGAGAAATTACATTGGTCACTCAAAACATTTGTAAAGTATAAATAGTCCACACTTTGGATGAGGCCTTACAAATAGAGTTAGTAGAAGGACCTGTAATAAACATATAAAGAATTATCTTATGAATCATTATTAAATACTTTAAAAGTTATTTATAAATGTGTCAATAACTAGGTTATAACATTTACAAATGTGGTAGTAGGTTTAATGACTAATAAATTAATCAACGATTCACTAATCCATTATAAATGCTTTATTTGATAAATTTTCTTATTTATCCATTATTTTACCAGGTAAGTTGACTGAGAACACTTTCTCGTTTGCAGCAACAACCTGGGGAATAGTTACAGGGGAGAGGAGGGGGATGATAGAGCCAATTGTAAACTGGGGATTAGTAGGTGACCATGATGGTTTGAGGGCCAGATTAGGAATTTAGCCAGGACACCGGGGTTAACACCCCTACGATAAGTGCCATGGGATCTTTAATGACCTCAGAGAGTCAGGACACCTGTTTAATGTCCCATCTGAAAGACAACACCCTACACAGGGCAGTGTCCCCAATCACCACCCTGGGGTATTGGGATAATCTTTAGACCAGAGAAAAGAGTGCCTCCTACTGGCCCTCCAACACCACTTCCAGCAGTATCTGATCTCCCATCCAAGAACTGACCAGGACCAACCCTGCTTAGCTTCAGAAGCATGCCAGCAGTGGTATGCAGGGTGGTATGCAAGGTGGTATGCTGGATTCGCTTTATAGCTCAATTGACATTTAAAGTCAATGTTCCCACGTTCACAGAGACTACATTCACGGTAAACGCTGCGTATGTCGGCTCAATCAGAAATTAGCTATACATTTTAATGCAGATCTTCCACGATACTTTGACGATATGGATTGAATCCAGCCCTAAGTATAGGGTAGTCAAATAAATAATAGGCCTAAACATACATTTTGTTTACCACCTTGAATGTAGAGAAATGCTTGTCGCAATGGAAAAAGAATGTCACAAATTTGCAGTGCCTTCAGAAAGTATTTCTACCCCTCAAGTTATTCAACATTTTGTTGTGTTACAGCCTGAATTCAAAATAGATTAAATAGGTGGGGGTTTTTTTCAACCGTTCGCTGCCCACACCCGCCTGCTCGACTAGCATCACTACTCTGGACGGTTCTAACTTAGAATATGTCGACAGCTACAAATACCTAGGTGTCTGGCTAGACTGTAAACTCTCCTTCCAGACTCATATTAAACATCTCCAATCCAAAATTAAATCTAGAATCGGCTTCCTATTTCGCAACAAAGCCTCCTTCACTAACGCCGCCAAACACACAAACTGACTATCCTACCGATCCTCGACTTCAGGGATGTCATTTACAAAATAGCTTCCATTACTCTACTCAGCAAACTGGATGCAGTCTATCACAGTGCCGTCCGTTTTGTTACCAAAGCCCCTTATACCACCCAGACTTATATTTCCCTCACTAACTTTAAACATCAGCTATCTGAGCAACTAACCAATCGCTGCAGCTGTACATAGTCCATCTGTAAATAGCCCACCCAATCTACCTACCTCGTCCCCATATTGTTTTTATTTACTTTTCTGCTATTTTGCACACCAGTATTTCTACTTGCACATCATCATCTGCTCATCTATCACTCCAGTGTTAAATTAGCTAAATTGTAATTACTTCGCTACTATGGCCTATTTATTGCCTTACCTCCTCACGCTATTTGCACACACTGTATATAGACTTTATTTTTTCTATTGTATTATTATATTGTGTTATTGGATTGTATGATTGTTTATTCCATGTGTAACTCTGTGTTGTTTGTGTCACACTGCTTTGCTTTGTCTTGGCCGGGTCGCAGTTGTAAATGAGAACTTGTTCTCAACTAGCTTACCTGGTTAAATAAAGGTGAAATAAAAATAATAAATAAATAAATAATGACAAGGTGAAAACATGTTTTTTGAAATTTTGGCAAATGTTTTGAAAACTAAATATAGAAATATCTCATTTACATAAGTATTGAGTCAATACTTTGTAGAAGCACCTTTGGCGGCAATTACAGCTTCAAGTCATCTTGAGTATATCTGTATCAGCTTTGGACATCTGGATTTGGAGATTTTTTCCCATTGTTCTTTGCAGATTTTCTCAAGCTCTGTTAAATGTGGAGCGGCAGTGAACAGCAATCTTCAAGTCTTTCCACAGATTTTCAATGTTATTCAAGTCTGGGCTTTGACTGGGCAACTCAAGGACTTCCACATTCTTATCCTGAAGCCCTTCCAGCATTGCTTTGGCTGTATTCTTGGGGTCATTGTCCTGTTAAATCTTTGCCCAGGTCTAAGGTCGTTTGCACTCTGAAGCAGGTTCTCATCAAGGATTTGTCTGTATTTGGCTCCATTCATTTTTCTCTCTATTCTTACCAGTCTCCCAGTCCCCGCAGCTGAAAAGCATCCCTGTAGCATGATTCTGCCACCACCATGCTTCATGGTAGGCGTGGTGTTAGATGGGTGATAAACTGTGCATGTATTTCTCCAGACATAGAGCTTTGCGTTCTGGCCAAGAGTTTTTGTCTGATGAGAAAAATTTTACTCAACAATATTTGCCTTTTGCACGGAGAGTCATTCATGTGCCTTTTTGCAAACTCCAGGCATGCTGTCATGTGCCTTTTTCTCAGGAGTGGCTACCATCTGGCCACTCTGCCATAAAGCCCAGACTGGTGAAGTACTGCAGAGACTGTTGTCCTTCTGGCAGGTTCTCCCATCTCAGCCAGGGAACTCTCCTGTTCTGTCAGAGTGGTCATTGGGTTCTTGGTCACCTCCCTCACCAAGGTCCTTCTTTTCGGGTTGATCAGTTTGGTTGGACAGCCAGCACTAGGCAGAGTCTGGGTAATTCCATATGTTTTCCATTTCCCATTGATGGAGACCACTGTGCTCTTGGAAACTTTCAACACTCTAGAAATGGTTTAATACCCTTCCCCCCATATATGCCTCATCACAATTCTATCTCTTTCTAAATCATGCCCAAACCACAGGAGGTTGGTGGCACCTTCATTGGGGAGAATGGGCGTGTGGTAATGGCTGGTGTGGAATTAGTGTAATGGTATCAAATACATGCTTTCCATTAGAGGTCGACCGATTAATCGGAATGGCCGATTAATTAGGGCCGATTTCAAGTTTTCATAACAATTGGTAATCTGTATTTTTGGACACCGATTTGCCGATTTTTAAAATGTTAATGTTTTATTTTATATTTTTGCACCTTTATTTAACTAAGCAAGTCAGTTAAGAACACATTCTTATTTTCAATGACGGCCTAGGAATGGTGGGTTAACTGCCTTGCTCAGGGGCAGAACTTCCGGTTACGAGTCCAACGCTCTAACCACCTGCCTTACATTGCACTCCACGAGGAGCCTGCGTGGCAGGCTGACTACCTGTTACACGAGGGCAGCAAGAAGCCAAGGTAAGTTGCTAGCTAGCATTAAACTTATCTTATAAAAAATAATACATCTTAATATAATCACTAGTTAACTACACATGGTTGATGATATTACTAGTTTATCTAGCGTGTCCTGCATTGCATATAATCGATGCGGTGCCTGTTAATTTCTCATTGAATCACAGCCTACTTCGACAAACGGGTGATGATTTAACAAGCGCATTTGCGAAAAAAGCACTGTCTTTGCACCAATGTACCTAACCATAAACATCAATGCCTTTCTTTAAAATCAATACACAAGTATATATTTTTAAACCTGCATATTTAGTATATATGCCTGCTAACATTCATTTCTTATAACTAGGAAAATTGTGTCAAGCAGTCAGGGTATATGCAGCAATTTGGGCTGCCTGGCTCATTGGGAACTGTGTGAAGTCCATTTATTCCTAACAAACGCTGTAGTTAATTTGCTAGAATTGTACATAATTATGACATAACATTGAAGGTTGTACAATGTAACAGGAATATTTAGACTTATGGATACCATCCGTTAGATAAAATACGTAACGGTTCCGTATTTCACTGAAAGAATAAACGTTTTGTTTTCGAAATGATCGTTTTCGGATTCGACCATTTTAATGACCAAAAGCTTGTATTTCTGTGTGTTATTATGTTATAATTAAGTCTATGATTTGATAGAGCAGTCTGACTGAGCGGTGGTAGGCACCAGCAGGCTCGTAGGCATTCATTCAAACTGCACTTTCGGGCGTTTTGCCAGCAGCTCTTTGATGTGCTTCAAGCATTGAACTGTTTTTTTTACTTCAAACCTATCAACTCCCGAGATTAGGCTGGTGTAACCGATGTGAAATGGCTAGATAGTTAGCGGGGTGCGTGCTAATAGCGTTTCAAACGTCACTTGCTCTGAGACTTGGAGTAGTTGTTCCCCTTGCTCTGCATGGATAACGCTGCTTCGAGGGTGGCTGTTGTCGATGTGTTCCTGGTTCGAGAGGAGAGGGACGGAAGCTATACTGTTACACTGGCAATACTAAAGTGCCTATAAGAACACCCAATAGTCAAAGGTATATGAAATACAAATCGTATAGAGAGAAATAGTCCTATAATTCCTATAATAACTACAACCTAAAACTTCTTACCTGGGAATATTGAAGACTCATCTTAAAAGGAACCACCAGCTTTCATATGTTCTCATGTTCTGAGCAAGGAACTTAAATGTTAGCTTTTTTACATGGCACATATTGCACTTTTACTTTCTTCTCCAACACTTTGTTTTTACATTATTTAAACCAAATTGAACATGTTTCATTATTTATTTGAGGCTAAATTGATTTTGTTGATGTATTATATTAAGTTAAAATAAGTGTTCATTCAGTATTGTTGTAATTGTCATTATTACAAATAAATTAAAAGAATTGGCCTATTAATCGGTATCGGCTTTTTTTTGGGTCCTCCAATAATCGGTATCGGCGTTGAAAAATCATAATCGGTCGACCTCTACTTCCCATGTGTTTGACCCCATTCCATTCGCTCCATTTTAGCCATTACTTTGAGCTATCATCCCCTCATCAGCCTCCACTGGTCCAAACAATTGAATTGGCCACAGGTGGACTCCAATCAAGTTGTGGTGACATCTCAGCTCATATCCGCAGGAAGTAGTTAAGGGGTGGAGGTTCTGCAATCTTTTTTACTAGTCCTGTAGTAGCAGACCAATATAGACGTCTTCAGCGAGGGCAAAGGCCCAGTGCACTACGTTTGAAACTAAATGTACACTCCATGACCAGAAGTATGTGGACACCTGCTCGTCAAACATCTCATTCCAAAATCATGGGCATTAATATGGAGTTGGTTCCCCCTTTGTAGCCTCCACTCTTTCCACTAGATGTTTGAACATTGCTGCGATGAATTGCTTCCAGTCAGCCACAAGGGCATTAGTGAGGTCGGGCACGGATGTTGGACGATTAGGCCGGGCTCGAAGTCGGCGTTCTAATTCATCTGTGCAGGCCAGTCAAGTTCTTCCACACCGACCTCGACAAACCATTTCTGTATGGAACTCGCTTTGTGCATGGGATGCTTAAGTTGGAAAGGGACTTCCCAAAACGGTTGCCACAAAGTTGGATGCACAGAATTGTCTAGAATGTTATTGCACACTGTAGCATTAATATTTCCCTTCACTAGAACTAAGGGTCTAGCCCGAACCATGAAAAACAGACCCAGACCATTATTCCTCCTCCACCAAACTTTACAGTTGGCACTATGCATTCAGGCAGGTAGCCTTATCCTGGCATCCGCCAAACCCAGATTTGTCCATCAGACTGCCAGATGGTGATGCATGATTCATCACTCCAGCGAACGCATTTCCACTGCTCCAAAGTCCAATGGCGGCGAGCTTTACAACACGACAGCCGACATTTGGCATTGTGAATAGTTATTGTGCTGACATTGCTTCCAAAGGCAGTTTGGAACTCTGTAGTGAGTGCCATTGTTTCTCCTAGACATTTCCACTTCACAATAACAGCACTTACAATTGACCAGGGCAGCTCTAGCAGGGCAGGAATTTGATGAACTGACTTGTTGGAAAGGTGGCATCCTATGACAGTGCCACGTTGAAAGTCACTGAGCTCTTCAGTAAGGCCATTCTACTGCCAATGTTTGTCTATGGAGAATGCATGGCAGTGTGCTCAATTTTATACACCTGTCAGCAGTAGGTGTGTCTGACATAGCCAAATCCACTAATTTGAAGGGGTGTCCACATATGTTTGTGTATATATAGCGTATTAGTGTGTCTACCAGCACTTGTATCTTGAGTCTGATATTTATCTGTACAAAACAGTTAATCTGATGATAATTGTGGAATATAAAAATACTTGCTTGATATATATTTTCCAGTTTCTTGAAATACATTGCAAATTAAACTTATTTCTATTTGAAAACTGAAATGGTCTATTCATTTGTTTTCCATTTTAGTAGCCACTTTTATCCAACACAACTTACAGTAGCGAGTGCATACATTTTCATACTTTTTTGTACTGGTCCCCCATAGGAATCAAACCCACCACCATAGTATTGCGAGCACTATGCTTTAACAACCTAACCACAACATCACACACCACTTAAATGTACTCAAATACTGTATTGTGCATTGTTTTTCTTCATGTTTTTTCTACAGGTACAAACCTAGATGCCCAGCCTATGCACAATACAGTAATTAACATTTACATTAAGTGGTTTGTAAGGATGGTAAATTAATACTGCACAAAAAAATCATGTTATTTGATGTAAAAAAATATATGTATTTGTTGTGGATGATTTGTGTCTTTGCCCATAACTTTGCACCTTTTAGATCTAAATGTTTAAGGACAGGGTTTTGTTATTTCTAGATTCCATTAGAATGACAATCGCAGAGAAAGGTACACGGCAACAACTTTTTCAATTCCAACTATTGAATCCTCCAAGATACTGTTCTTAATTATGCAACGACCTTTTTTTTGCCAAAGTGGTGATGCTGAAATATTTGTTTTGCCCTGGTACAGTTGTCTATCTGTCCGCTAATACTAGTAAAGGCCCAGTAAAATAATTTGTTTTGTATAATTTCTCATATTATTATTATGATTTTTCAGGGGGTGCTGCAGCACCCTCAGCACCCCTGCTTCCGGCTTCTATGCCTGAGCTCAAATACATGAGTGTCATAGCAAAGGGGTGTGAATACTTATGCAAATCAGATGTTATGTTAAATCAGATGTTTGTTATATCATTTTCAATACATTTGCAAAAATGTCTAAAAACATGTTTTCACTTTGTCATTTTAGGCATAAGTCAAGGGCTATGAATGTATTTACATGTCGAAGACAAGTGTTGCAAACTGAAATGGTCATACTACAATGTCTAACATCATTCACTAGTGGTCACTATATTACACATGTGTCATTTTGTCTGTTGAAGACTTTCAGTTCCTTCATACTGTATGTACTGTACCATTTTACCTATCTTCCTCATGAATCTATGTATTTAATGTCAGTATGGGAGTATAACAAAAAAAAGAAAAGACATTTGTATTACAACATTTGATGTGTAAACTGGGGGGGGTTAACTTTGGTAGTTTAACCCCTGAATGATGTGCAGCATTTAGTCTACTACCCTTGTTACCCATCTGCTAGGCGCTCTGTCTGTTTCTTTCCAGAAATATATCTTGGTGTAATGTTATTAAAAAGTGAAAAGGAGTTTATAGATTTTGTTATTACTTTGCAGGCCTAGATCTAGAATAAAAGTTATAACAGTTCATTGTAAATTTGCACTAGGACAACTTAGAGGTGAAACAACCCATGGACAAACACAAGTGCTGATTTGATTTAGAACAAATAAACCAAAATAAATTGACTTTAACAGGACCATGCACAGACCTTTGTGGGGCATGTGCTCAGTCAGAGTCCTTGAGCAATTATTAGGCTACTTTGATTACTTAGTTACATAAAAGCAATAGATGGCCACATCTTTATGGCAAATTAAATGACACAAATAAATAACCGTTGGTCTCAAAGTAATTTAATATTTCATATATAATAACTATAGTCATGTAGAACATATCTATTTACAGTGCCTTGCGAAAGTATTCGGCCCCCTTGAACTTTGCGACCCTTTGCCACATTTCAGGCTTCAAACATAAATGTATAAAACTGTATTTTTTTGTGAAGAATCAACAACAAGTGGGACACAATCATGAAGTGGAACGACATTTATTGGATATTTCAAACTTTTTTAACAAATCAAAAACTGAAAAATTGGGCGTGCAAAATTATTCAGCCCCCTTAAGTTAATACTTTGTAGCGCCACCTTTTGCTGCGATTACAGCTGTAAGTCGCTTGGGGTATGTCTCTATCAGTTTTGCACATCGAGAGACTGACATTTTTTCCCATTCCTCCTTGCAAAACAGCTCGAGCTCAGTGAGGTTGGATGGAGAGCATTTGTTTACAGCAGTTTTCAGTTCTTTCCACAGATTCTCGATTGGATTCAGGTCTGGACTTTGACCTGGCCATTCTAACACCTGGATATGTTTATTTTTGAACCATTCCATTGTAGATTTTGCTTTATGTTTTGGATCATTGTCTTGTTGGAAGACAAATCACCGTCCCAGTCTCAGGTCTTTTGCAGACTCCATCAGGTTTTCTTCCAGAATGGTCCTGTATTTGGCTCCATCCATCTTCCCATCAATTTTAACCATCTTCCCTGTCCCTGCTGAAGAAAAGCAGGCCCAAACCATGATGCTGCCACCACCATGTTTGACAGTGGAGATGGTGTGTTCAGGGTGATGAGCTGTGTTGCTTTTACGCCAAACATAACGTTTTGCATTGTTGCCAAAAAGTTCAATTTTGGTTTCATCTGACCAGAGCACCTTCTTCCACATGTTTGGTGTGTCTCCCAGGTGGCTTGTGGCAAACTTTTTCTAGGGTAGGTGCAAAATAAGAAAAAACTATTGCAATACCTATACCTGACAACAGACGTAAGGAAACATATTATTAGATGTGCAGCCCAAGTGCAGGCCAGAAGTCCTAGAAATAACGTGTATTAGCAGGGGCTAAGGTAGCTGAGGAACCCTCAACTTCGTTCACCTCGATATGAGAATGGAGTTGAGGCACAGTTTCTAAACCCAGAGGCGCAACAGGCCGGGTTTTGTGGTTGGAGAAGTCAATGAGAGAAGAACAATTATTCTTTAGTTGTTCCTTTTCTCGAAATCTACAGGTACAACCTAGATTCGAGCCAATGTCTTAAGTAGTTTAACATGTTATTACTCCAACCTAGTGAAAGTGGCAAATCGACACGTTTTCCTTTTCGTCAAAAACAACTTTATAACGAAGAAATGCCTTTGATTTGACGGCCTGCACATGCGCAGTTTGGTGCGAGACCTTTATTCCTGATGATGTGTTTCTAAGCATGAGCTCTGCTAGCCAACATCGCCATGACATTGACATTTGTATTTATTCATTGCATTACACGAACATTGTACGAAAGAATATAAAATATCACACATAACAAAAGAACCCCCCCCCCAAAATGCATAAATAATAAATAAATCCAGAGTCACAAAAAAAGTATACTGAACAAAAAATATCAACGCAACATGTAAAGTGTTGGTCCCATGTTTCATGGGCTGAAAAAAAAGATCCCAGAAATGTTCCATATGCACAAAAAGAGAATTTCCCTCCAATTTTGTGCACAAATTTGATTACATGCCTGTTAGCGAGCATTTCTCCTTTGCCAAGATTTTCCATCCACCTGACAGGTGTAGCATATAAAGAAATTGAACAAACAGCATGATCATTACACAGGTGCACTTTGTGCCGTTTTGTCACACAACACAATGCCACAGATGTCTCAAGTTGAGGGAACTTGCAATTGGAATGCTGACTCCAGGAATGTCCACCAGACCTGTTGCCAGATAATTGTTCATGTTAATTTCTCTACCATAAGCTGCCTCCAAAGTCATTTTAGAGAATTTGGCAGTACATCCAACTGACCTCACAACTGCAGACCACGTATTACCACACCAGCCCAGGACATCCACATCTGGCTTCTTCACCTGCAGGATCATCTGAGACCAGCTACCCAGACAGCTGATGAAACTGAGTATTTCTGTCTGTACTAAAGTCAGACAGAAATGTGGGGGAAAACTGATTTTGTGGGGAAAACTGATTTTGTGGGGAAAACTGATTTTGTGGGGAAAAACTGATTCTGATTATCTGGGCCTGGCTCCCCAGTGGGTGGGCCTGGCTCCCAAGTGGGTGGGCCTATGCTCTCCCAGGCCCACCCATGGCTGCGCCCCTGCCCAGTCATGTAAAATTCATAGATTAGGGCCTAATTTATTTATTTGAATTGACTGATTTCCTTATGTGAACTGTAACTCAATAACATTTCTGAAATTGTTGCATGTTGCGTTTATATTTTTGTTTAGTATGTATTACGCTATATACAAGTTACATTTTGACAAAATACTGTAGACACTTCTTTGATTATTTAGATTTATATATTTTGGGGATGTTAAATAATATTGTAAATCAATTAGAAATATATTTAAAAGTGTATTTTTTACCCATGAACTTTGTTTTATGGATGAAACATTTTCCCAATAAAATGACAATATACACAATGTATTGGCAGTGACTGTGCGTGTATGTAAAATAAATAAGAATATCGAATTTGGTCATGCTTTACCCATCTTATCACTAATATATAGTTTCATATCTGTCCAAAATATTTCACTATGCAAACCATCACTAAATAAATGCTCTACAGTGACATTTTCCAATTCACAAAAGCTACATTCACATTCTACATGAATTACATATTTAGAAATAAGACTATTCGGAATATTTAAGGATCTTGTAAGAGACTTTTTTCTACCTTATTAGTTATGAAATATTTATGTGGATTAGTCCACGCACACAGTCATTTCACATCAAATGAAGATGCCCATAGAAAAATTGCAGCAGGGGTAGTCTTCCGATTAATCATTTCTATGTTTATGCCATTAAATTCTATACTATCCCTGTAACTTAGTGCATGTAATGAAAAGCTTGATCGATCCTTCAGTAAAGTAAGGATTCCATTGGGAACAGCTTTCATGAAAATATATTCCTTTCACAACATAACAAAGCTATATTTGGCTAATAATTCATTGTAAATATAAAGATTACCATTAACAGTTATAAATTGACTAACCACTAAGATATTATTGGCGATCTAATTATGAAAAAATAAGGTTTTATTTCTATATTTAATATCACCGTTATTCCAAATAAAACATTTGTGTGTAGAGAAGTTGTGCTTGTATAAAAAGGACTAGCAAATTAGAGCTTGTTAATGGAATGTTGCTAATTTAAGTTAACCCACAGCATAAGGGCATTGGAGTAAAAAATGAAGCCCCCCATTTTTCTGGAAAACAAAATGTGGTATCATATTCCAAAGACTATAAGATTTTGTTGTCTGCCTAAACAACGATCGCCAACAAGTGTGATCAGGGATTTTTATTGGAGAAGCTGTTTTAGCCTATCTTCAAACTGGACCGTCTGTGGTTGAGGGTTCCTCAGCTAGGGAAATTGCAACCATTACATCCCGAGCATGCTAGCTAACTCACTTGTACAGCAATGATACATACAAAAGCTTATCACAGGAAGCTCGCAATATCTAACAGGTACAGTGGCGATTTTAGCATGTAAATCTTGGTGGGGCAAAAAATATATATGTGGGATGCATGCCATCAATGCTACTACAGAACACAACACTATCAGTGGAGCCATGTGTGGCAGCAAAACAGTCATTCAGCCTCATTTACTGCCTTTAAAAAAAACATAGCTAATATGGCTTACTTGCTTAAACAAATGTGGTTTCTAATGACAATTGAGATGTACAAACTATGGCATAAGGGGACGACAAGCGGATAAGAGGCCATCCGTAATTTCGATTAAGACATTAATGAGCGAGCTAGGATGGATATAGTCATAACTATTTGTTCAGCACTTTGAAATGTACAGTAACAGAATTCAGAACATGGGCCGTTCTTACAGTGTTCTTCCTGTACACCAGGTCAGAACCATAGGGTCAATTAAGGGTACATATATACAGACAATGAAAACTCTTCCAGTATTCGATGATTACATTTCTCAAAAACAGTTTTTTTTTACCCCTTGTTCCTCCCCAATTTCATGGTATCCAATTGTTTAGTAGCTACTATTTTATCTCATCGCTACAACTCCCGTACGGGCTCGGGAGAGACGAAGGTTGAAAGTCATGCGTCCTCCGATACACAACTCAACCAAGTCGCACTGCTTCTTAACACAGCGCACATCCAACCCGGAAGCCAGCCGCACCAATGTGTCAGAGGAAACACTGTGCAACTGGCAACCTTGGTTAGCGTGCACTGCGCCCGGCCCGCCACAGGAGTCACTGGTGCGCGATGAGACAAGGATATCCCTACCAACCAAGCCCTCCCTAACCCGGACGCTAGGCCAATTGTGCGTCGCCCCACGGACCTCCCGGTCGCAGCCGGTTGTGACAGAGCCTGGGCGCGAACCCAGAGTCTCTGGTGGCACAGCTGGCGCTGCAGTACAGCGCCCTTAACCACTCCGCCACCCGGGAGGCAAAAAAAAAAAATGGTCACAGGCTACATGTGCACCACCAGTAGGCAAAATTAAGAGGTGAAATTAGATCAAATTATTAGGTTGAGGCAAATGGGCTACTAATAGCTTACTACACAACATACAATTTGGATTAATTTCTTAGCTACAGTATACATATCTCCCTGGCCTATTACATAATTTATACAGCAGCATAAAATACATTTTTGGACTAAACTTGAACAGGAATGTGACGCAGCGTTACAAATTTTGTCATCAAACTTTGTCATTAAAGTCTGGCATTCTCTTGATTTATGGTGCTTTCAAGACAACTGGGAACTATGAAAAAAAAGGTTGAATCATGATGACGTCAGTGACTTTCAAGTCATAGCTCTAGGCCAGAGGCCAGAGTTCCCTATTTATAATTCAGAGTTGGATGAAAGTTCAAAACGTATTTTCCTAGTCATAGCTTGTTTTTCCCGAGTTCACAGTTGTCTTGAACTCACTAAAGTCCGATTTTGCAGTTCCGAGTTAAGTTGTGTTGAGCGTGGCACAAATCATGCTTCACTGACAGCATGGCCAATGTTGAATGTTTATAATTTGAAACTAGGAAAAGAGACCCTTAATCTTAGATTTGGAACCACATAGCCACTCCACTCAATAGCAGGCTAATGATTGCTTTGCAATGCTTGCAGTTAGCCACTGATTCCTTCCAAACCACTCATTGTTGAATTTGCAATTTCCAACTTGCTGTGTAATGTTTATGTGCAATAACCAATGGCCAATGAGTACCGATACATTTTATCTATAATTTCCCTTCATTATTTATCTTCATTTGACAAGGATTCAAAAGCATTTGCCAGTAGATTTTCAACTTGATTCATGATGATGACTGCTAGTTAAGATTTTGAAAGTATGATGTTGACATGATCAGTCCAATCAAAGCTACTGTAGATATAACGGGATTTGACGTAATTTTATCTGTGGCCAATGACCTTGAGCCTTCTTTTATGGGCACTTCTAATGTTACTCTATGGTAGCACCCAAGGGGCTTGAATTTTCTAGCTCTAATCTTAGACTTGGCAGTAACGTAGTGTCCCCATGAGTGACAGAACACTGAGCCAATCACGGCGCAACGCTCCATATTTTCTGCTGTCTTTCCTAACCACCAAAGAAAGCATTGAGCTAGGCTGAAACACCTCCATTTTGGAGGAAAACAAAAAAGGAGACCATGTTTGTATGCGACTTTATTACCGCCATTATATAAAAAAATCTTTTTTACATTGTTTGCAAACTGATATGTCACAAAATAACATGCAAAACAGGCAAGCTGGGAACTTGTAGAATGTATGTAGCAGGTTAGGATAATTAGTTTAATGTTAGGAAAAAGATTAGGGTTAGCCAAAATGCTTTCCTAACTTGCTATGAAAATCACTTCAGGCGAAGTGGCCTGTTTTTAGGGAGTCCCGTACGCAACCTCCCCATATCTGCAAGCATGACCAATGGCATGACACCTTATTGATAAGTACATTCGACCAACCAATAGGAATACATCAACATCTAATACATATTTCTGCAGAGGCAAGTAGAAACATAACCAACCTCTTAGAAAAGCTTAGTAACCAAATATTTTCTGTAACTAACCCAAGATAGACTAGAGACTGTCATTTTACAATGGGAATAAATTAATCATAGCAGGCAGAGCAAGCAAGGGCAGAGCCAAGCACAAGCCAGTGAGATTCTAAAATATATTTGCATATTTCCGTTAGGGAACACCTACTCTGTGAAGTGCATGTGCAATAACTCGATTCACCTTTGCAATCCTTCTAAATCCTTGGAAATGCCAACCCTATGCTTCACATTTATACATCCGGCTTCACATTTATACATCCGGTGAAATATCTGGCTCGTTGGCAGCCCTCGGCTCTAACCCCTCAGCCCTTGAATGACGTTTTACATCGTTACATCCGAGTGTACCTTAAATGTCCCAGGCCCAAGCGAATGAGAGTGATGATCGGAGAAGCAACATTCTTGGTGGGAATGTTGAAGTTGAGATGAAAAACAACCAACCTAAAGCTATTCATGTAACAAGCAAGCTAACATAGCTAAGTAGCTACAGTTACCGATAGTTGGCTCGCTAGTTTTATTGTTTGGTCATTTAGTCCAATACATTTTCAGAATTACCAAACATATATTTATGAAGCTAGCTATGTTTTATAGGCTCCTCACTACGAGACTAAGCCAATTTACCAATGCTAAAATCAATGTCATATACAGTGCCTTGCAAAAGTATTCGGCCCCCTTGAACTTTGCGACCTTTTGCCACATTTCAGGCTTCAAACATAAAGATATAAAATTGTCTTTTTTTGTGAAGAATCAACAACAAGTGGGACACAATCATGAAGTGGAACGACATTTATTGGATATTTCAAACTTTTTTAACAAATCAAAAACTGAAAAATTGGGCGTGCAAAATTATTCAGCCCCTTTACTTTCAGTGCAGCAAACTCTCTCCATAAGTTCAGTGAGGATCTCTGAATGATCCAATGTTGACCTAAATGACTAATGATGATAAATACAATCCACCTGTGTGTAATCAAGTCTCCGTATAAATGCACCTGCACTGTGATAGTCTCAGAGGTCCGTTAAAAGCGCAGAGAGCATCATGAAGAACAAGGAACACACCAGGCAGGTCCGAGATACTGTTGTGAAGACGTTTAAAGCCGGATTTGGATACAAAAAGATTTCCCAAGCTTTAAACATCCCAAGGAGCACTGTGCAAGCGATAATATTGAAATGGAAGGAGTATCAGACCACTGCAAATCTACCAAGACCTGGCCGTCCCTCTAAACTTTCAGCTCAATAAGCTGAATAATAGGCTGAATAATTTTGCACACCCAATTCTTCTGTTTTTGATTTGTTAAAAAAGTTTGAAATATCCAATAAATGTCGTTCCACTTCATGATTTTGTGTCCCACTTGTTGTTGATTCTTCACAAAAAAATACAGTTTTATATCTTTATGTTTGAAGCCTGAAATGTGGCAAAAGGTCGCAAAGTTCAAGGGGGCCGAATACTTTCGCAAGGCACTGTATTTCAGCAATAAGGCCCGAGGGGGTGTGGTATATGGCCAATATACCACGACTAAGGGCTGTTCATATGCAATACGCAACACGGAGTGCCTGGACACTGTACTTAGGTGTCGTATATTGGCCATATATCCCCAAACTCCCGAAATGCCTTATTGCTATTATAAACTGTTTACCAACGTAAAAAAATATATGTTTTGTCATACCTGTGGTATACAGTCTGATATACAGCTCAAACTACCCAGTTTATAAATATATATATTTTGCAAGCTAGCATCCTCATTTTGTCTGACAGGCTGAAAATGCAGCCATGTTGATTAAATGTGACACTTTGCGGCCACTGGAGTATGACACGTGACTACAGTTTGCATTGAATTGTGGGTCATATCAACCCCACAAGTCATCAAAGTTCTACACTTGCTCCCTGGAGCTGAATGGAGGGCAGAGTGGGCAACAGTAGTGAATTGGTATATGGTATATGGTAGTGAATTGGCATATGGTTTCGACGGGGATTCCCCCAAGGGAATATGTCTAGCGCGAGGGCTGAGGGGGCACTGTAACCATTGTTCTATTTGTAACTGTAGTACCCAATAATATATATAAACCCTGGGTTGATGATTCAGTGTGCAGTGTGCAGTACACGTTACACTGACGTCACACACAGATGCGCGCGCCCACTCAACATAGCTTAGGTTAACGTTTTTATTACTTCTAAACAAAATTTTGGTTCTCACGCTTTCAATTCTGTTTTAATTCTTGCTTTCACAGTTGCTAATATTATATTTGTTTGTGATCTTTGCAAAATAACTGCAAAATAACTGTTTTGGATACAGCACTTGTTAACTAGAATGCTAAAGCTCATTGATATAGGCTGCGGCAAAAACTAGCCAAAGAGCCATTTTTTTCTGGTTGAAGTGTTTTTTAGGTATAATACAGTTGATTTGCTATGATGACCCAAACATTATATTAAGCCTCTTTGGGATAGGGGACAATATTTTCTTGTCTGGATGAAAAGCGTGCCCAAAGTAAACTGCCTGCTACTCAGGCCCAGAAGCTAGGATATGCATATAATTGGTAGATTTGGATAGAAAACATTCTAAAGTTTCTAAACCTGTTAACATAATGTCTGTGATTATAACAGTGCTTATTTGGCAGGCGAAACCCTGAGGACAAACCATCCAGGGGGAAAAGAATTGAGTTCACTGTGTTTTCTATTGGTTTTCTATGGGTGACTAGATTTGAGGCACATGGTTGCAGTTCCTATGGCTTCCACTAGATGTCTTTAGAAATTGGTTGATATTTTTCCTTTGAGTAATGAAGAGGTACGGCTATTCAGAATGAGTGTCAAGCCAATTGGACTCTTTTGTTTGGAGAGCGTGACCTGGAGCTTGCTCCACTTTGATTTTATCCGCTATTGAACACAGTATATTCCGTCTTAAATTATATCGATTATTTACGTTTTAGGATAGCTAAGGATGGATTAGGATAGTTGTTTGAAATGTTTGGACCAAGTTTACAGGTAACTTATTAGATCATTTGTAGTCCTTTTGGGCGAGTTGGAACCGGTGTTTTTCTGAATCAAACGTGCCAAATAATCTGACGTTTTGGGGATATGAAAAAGGAGTTTATCAAACAAAAGGACCATTTGTGATGTTTCTGGGACATATTGGAGTGCCAACAGAAGATCTTCAAAGGTAAGGCATGATTTATTTAGTTATTTCTGACTTTCGTGTCGCACCTGCTTGGTTGAAATATGATTTTCATGTATTTGTATGCTTTCGCCGTAAAGCCTTTTTGAAATCTGACACGGTGGCTGGATGAACAAGAAGTTAAGCTTTATTTTGGTGTATTGCTCTTGTGATGTTATGAAAGTTAAATATTTCTAATAATTTATTTTGAATTTCGCGCTCTGCAATTTCACTGGATGTTGTCGAAACGTTCTGCTAGCGAAACGTCTAGCCGTAACAGGTTTTAAGCAGGACATTCATACGAGCCTTAAAATCCAAACATAATCCATGCACTCATATGCAACATGTAAAAATACGCTTTTTTTTGCTGGCATTCTATAAGAACTCCCCATTGTTCTGCCACCAACTTGAAGTGCATCGCCCTCGCGTGGCAATGTTTGCAAAACACAGAAAGGCATCTGTTGTTCTTTGAGAGGCTTTGAAGCCATCTGTTGGCCATATTGGCACTCCCCAGTCGGAGCAGTCCTCCATAGGAATTCTATAATATTTAAATGAAATGTTTTCATAGGAAAAATTACATGTATTGAACTATTTTTGTTGTAGTGGGGACAGTAACTTTAGTAATCTAAAAAAGAGTATGCTTTATGGATTTTTAAAAATATATAGTTACATTTTATTTTTATGAATAGCTCAGATAATATAATTTAAAAGTATGCTTTAAGGTGTCTGTAATAGAATAAATGTAGCAAAATCAAATGCAGACATGAATAAATGCATTTCTAGCTAATAAATGCATGAATAAATGCATTTAAATGCATTTAGATAAGAGGAATACCTATGTATGAATGCTGTTAATTGACTACAGCGTTCAACACCATTGTCCGCTCCAAGCTCGTCACCAAGCTTAGGACGCTGGGACTAAACACCTCCCTCTGCAACTGCATCCTGGACTTCCTGACGGGCCGACCACAGGTGGTGAGGGTAGGAAACATCACCTCCGCCATGCTGACCCTCAACACGGGGGTCCTACAGGGGTATGTGCTTTGTCCCCTCCTGTACTCCTTGTTCACCCACGACTGCATGGCCACGCACGTTTGTTTGCTGACGACACAACGGTGGTAGGCCTGATCACTGGCTACAATGAGTCAGCCTATAGGGATAATTGGAAGTGACCTAGCAGTGTGGTGCCAGAGCAACAACCTCTCCTTCAACGTTAGTAAGACCAAGGAGCTGATCGTGACTACAGGAAAAGAGGGGGACTCCCCCATCCGCATCGATAGGGCTGCAGTGGAGCAGGTTGAGAGCTTCAAGTTCCTCAGTGTCCAAATCACTAAAGACTTAAAATGGTCCAAACACCCATGCCCAGTCGTGGAGAAGGTGCGACTATGGCTCTTCGCCCTCATGAAGTTGAAAACGTTTAGCATGAGCCCTGAAATTTTCAAAAAGTTCTACAGCTGTACCATTGAGAGCATCTTGAATGGCTGCATCACTACCTGGTATGGCAATAGCACCTCCCTCGATTGCATGGCGCTACAGAGGGTGGTGTGGACAACCCAGTACCTCACTGGGGCCAAGCTCGCTGCCATCCAGGACATCTATATCAGGCGGTATGGAAGGAAGGCCCGGAAAATCGTTAAAGACTCCAACCACTCAAGCCATAGACTATTCTCTCTGCTTCCACACAGCAAGCAGTACCTGTGAATAAAGTCTAACACCAACAGGCTCTTCAACAGCTTCTATTCCCAAGCAATAAGAATGATATACAGTGGGGCAAAAAAAGTATTTAGTCAGCCACCAATTGTGCATGTTCTCCCACTTAAAAAGATGAGAGAGGCCTGTAATTTTCATCATAGGTACACTTCAACTATGACAGACAAAATGAGAGAAAAAAATCCAGAAAATCACATTGTAGGATTGTTTATGAATTTATTTGCAAATTATGGTGGAAAATAAGTATTTGGTCACCTACAAACAAGCAAGATTTCTGGCTCTCACAGACCTGTAACTTCTTCTTTAAGAGGCTCCTCTGTCCTCCACTCGTTACCTGTATTAATGGTACCTGTTTGAACTTATCAGTATAAAAGACACCTGTCCACAACCTCAAACAGTCACACTCCAAACTCCACTATGGCCAAGACCAAAGAGCTGTCAAAGGACACCAGAAACAAAATTGTAGACCTACACCAGGCTGGGAAGACTGAATCTGCAGTAAGTAAGCAGCTTGGTTTGAAGAAATCAACTGTGGGAGCAATTATTAGGAAATGGAAGACATACAAGACCACTGATATTCTCCCTCGATCTGGGGCTCCACAAAAGATCTCACCCCGTAGGGTCAAAATGATCACAAGAACGTTGAGCAAAAATCCCAGAACCACACGGGGGGACCTAGTGAATGACCTGCAGAGAGCTGGGACCAAAGTAACAAAGCCTACCATCAGCAAGGGCATTGAAGATTAAACGTGGCTGGGTCTTTCAGCATGACAATGATCCCAAAGCACACCGCCCGGGCAACGAAGGAGTGGCTTCGTAAGAAGCATTTCAAGGTCCTGGAGTGGCCTAGCCAGTCTCCAGATCTCAACCCCATAGAAAATCTTTGGAGGGAGTTGAAAGTCTGTGTTGCCCAGCAACAGCCCCAAAACATCACTGCTCTAGAGGAGATCTGCATGGAGGAATGGGGTGAAATACCAGCAACAGTGTGTGAAAACCTTGTGAAGACTTACAGAAAATGTTTGACCTCTGTCATTGCCAACAAAGGGTATATAACAAAGTATTGAGATAAACTTTTGTTATTGACCAAATACTTATTTTCCACCATAATTTGCAAATAAATTAATTAAAAATCCTACAATGTGATTTTCTGGGATTTTTTTTCTCATTTTGTCTGTCATAGTTGAAGTGAACCTATGATGAAAATTACAGGCCTCTCTCATCTTTTTAAGTGGGAGAACTTGCACAATTGGTGGCTGACTAAATACTTTTTTGCCCCACTGTATAGCTAACAAAACTGCATATCTGAGTTAACCTTGTATTTATATATTTCACCTTTATTTAACCAGGTAGGCAAGTTGAGAACAAGTTCTCATTTACAATTGCGACCTGGCCAAGATAAAGCAAAGCCGTTCGACAGATACAACGACACAGATTTACACATGGAGTAAAACAAACATACAGTCAATAATACAGTATAAACAAGTCTATATACAATGTGAGCAAATGAGGTGAGAAGGGAGGTAAAGGCAAAAAAGGCCATGGTGGCAAAGTAAATACAATATAGCAAGTAAAACACTGGAATGGTAGTATCCTTAATTACCATTTATTTTAAGTTGTTCACTGTCTCTGCACACTCACAGGGCCCTACACACTCACACACACACTCACTCCATAATATGCTCACTTACACATAATATCCACATACATTTATACTGACTCTACACACATGAACACCCACTCACATACAAGCTACTGCTACTCTGTTTATCATATATCCTGTTGCCTAGTCAACTTATCCCTATACATATCTACCGCCAGTATTCCTGTACATTGTAAATATGGTATTGTAACTGACCCTGTACAGTATGCTTATTTGCTTCCTTATTGTGTTCTTCATGTTTCTTGGGTGTTTTTTTAGTATTACATTGTTATTGATTATTGCATTGTTGGGTTTTGAGTTTGCAGAAAGAAATTTCACTGTGGTTGTGCATGTGACATAAAAACTTGAAACTATAGCTTCCAAAATATTTTTTACAACGGTGAGGGGAGTGCCAAGATGTAGGAAAGGTTGCTTCAACACAGCGCCCCCTATTAGTCATTTTGTGTATATATAAATTATTGGTTGTACCCCATGAGAACCCAAAATATAGGCCAATAGAAACTCTCGTTTGCGTTGCAAAACGTTCTCCGTTTGGAGTAAATTGTTTTGAAACGTTTTTCAACCGAACAAGGTAGTGGATACACTCCTGGTAAGGAAAATTTGACACAGCAAGCCATAACATGTGACTCTTGTTTTTCGACTCTGCCTAAACCATAAAGAATGATAGAAGACTCTTCGTTGTATCGTTCATATTATGGCGTCCGTAGTTATGGAATGTTAACTCACAAGCATAATTAATTGGCTATGGATGGAATTATGTGATCCTTTTTTAACCCATAGGGCAGGTTTTCCCATACTCGGTTTTGCACTACACAGCTCATTCAAATAGTCAGCTAATCATGCATCTTTGATCATTTGAATCGGCTGTGTAGTGTCAGAGCAAAAAGCAAAACGTGCACCAAGTTTGGGAAACGCTGTAATAGGAAGTCCCACCCAGTTGACAATTTCAAAATTATGAAAGTCCTCAATGGCGCTGCCTATGCTGACATAGGCTTTGGGGCACTAAGAGTCCTCTATCTAACTCTATGGCCCAAACGCATTATTCCGTCTCTAATCTGTGCTTCCGTACTCATAGCCATCGGAAAGATCATACTACGGTCACTTTTATATAGGACCGACTGTAAATCATTCTCTGTCCTCCCTTACGATGGCGTTTTTACAATCGATTGTCTTGATCTTCATGGCATCTTTTTGTATTGGTAAGTAGCTACTTGACTAGCTTATCTATATTATTCTATGTTTACAGTCTTTTTGGCAAACCCTTGTCTAACGAGTCGCTGTCACTATATATTAACAATTGCAAAATTAGGCCTGGATTCTTCACAAATTAATCAGTTAAAACTGCGCTATGAAGCAGTCGTGCTTTTTTAATCAATTAGTAAATTCATAGATCATGGAAAATATTTAGCTTCATTCCCACTAGGCACATACTGGAGGAATCAACTCAACAACATTACGTTGAACCAACGTGGATAGACGTTCGATTGACGTCTATGCCCAGTGGGTTTTTCTTTGCGAAACGTAGATTACATTAGGCCTGTTCAATATTTGTGACATGACACGGTCTGGTTCTTGCCAGATTAGTATACCAGTCTGTTTATGCAACTCCCATTTGTGTAGACCGAGATATAGGTAAATATGAAAAAGGTATTCTGGTGTCACACCTTTCCTCCCCCATCTTTCAGTTCCCGTTTACTGTGCAAATATAGAATACTATATTCTCTGCAACTATTGCAGAAATACGTTAGGCCGTTTTAAATTTGGGACATGATGCGGTCTGGTTCTTAACAGAATGGAATATATTTATTGAGCTGAAATAAAAAATCGCTGAGGAGTATTTACGTCTGTAATAAAGCCCTTTTGTTGGTAAAAACTCATTCTGATTGGCTAGGCCTGGCTGCCAAGTGGGTAGGACTATGCCCTCCAAGGTCCACCCATAGCTGCACCCCTGCCCAGTCATGTGAAATCGATAGATTAGGGCCTAATGAAGTTTATTTCAATTGACTGATTTACATACGCTTTGAAATGGTTGCATGTTGTGTCTATATTTTTATTCAGTATATAAAGCTCCACTCCACACTTAATTCTTAATGTCTACTGCTTGCAAAATCATATTTTTTCATATATAAATATAATGTTTATTTGCATGACAGTAATTGTCCTGACTTTTAAGAATCCCTGAATCGCTTTGCTTTTCTGATTGGCAAGTTTCAATATTAAATTATTTTAGATCTACAGGAGTGCAAGTTTCACCATTGCACGGACCGTGGCGATACTTTGGCACAATTATTACAATATGGCAAATCTTAGTCAATTGCATTCTATCCATGCTTGCTTTTGCAGGCTACCCGAGACAAGGAGATAGGTGGGAGGGCATACAGGCTGTTGACAATTTATTAATGCGCAATTTGCTTAAATGTGTAATGGAAACATTTCAACCACAACATTTTTATTCAACACTAGGTTTTTGCAGATTTGTTTATTGTTATATGTGTGACATCATTACGTCCATCTGTTTAAAAAAATAAAAAAAAACGATATGTAAATGGAACGCACCCAAGCAGGGAATTGTCGCATTTATTTTCTATGCAAACTTTCTAATTGGCGAAGAAAGAAAAAATCTCTGGACAAGTTAATGGAAACATAGCTGTTGGCAAGAGAGCACAAACAAGACTGGCACCCAGGCTTGTGCCTTGTTCCAATATCTGAATAGAAATGATGTCTTGTACTAAAGTCTGCATCTGACCTAGTTAACAACTTTTATTTATACTAACAAACTAAACTGTGGGATCTTCACAGGTGAGACCATGGTCATCGGTGAGCCTACCAGGCCCAAGTTGGGCATCACACAGCTGTCCTCAGTAAGATATAAATGACTGTATGTGTGAAACCAACAGATCTAACATGTCTCTTCCAGGACCAGGTTTGATGGAAACTACACCGGTTAACAGTTAACAATTGTATAACTTCTCTATTCTAGGGAATATAGCCCAGTACTTGGTTCATAAAGCATTCATCACATCTATAGAAAACTCCATATCTTGGCCACATATTTCTAGTAACACCAAGCCTGTTTCACCAAGCCTGTACTTTCATACACTAGAAACAAGTTATTTTTCAACTTCAGAAAGACAGTTGTTGTGGTGTGCATTTTTTCATCAGAGATTCCATACCTGAACTGTAGAGCATGTGGTTGTTAGGTTAGAGATGTAGGGGGTTATGACTGAAAATGTTAATTGATAGTTACTTGCTGACCTCTCACCTCTGACCTTCCCTATCTACCAGACAACTGACATCTGCTCAGACTGCAGCCAGATCATTGAGCTTTTCACAGACATGATCTCCAACTCTGACACCCAGGTGAGTACCCATTCTGCTGAAGTATGTCTTCTCTCATGTTATAGTTGTAGCCAGAGTTGCAGATAACACCCTGACCAGAAAGTGGTACTTCAAGTAAATCTGTAAAAAGCCTTATGTCTCCCCCCCATCTTTCAGTTCCCGTTTACTGTTCCCATCTCCCCCCCCCATCTTTCAGTTCCCGTTTATTATGCAAATATAGAATACCATATCTTGCAACAACTCCCGTACAGTACAGTCAACAGTTGAACTCTGCGCTTGAAACAAAGTCTACTAGAAGGATGTCAAATTGACATGTCATTGTGCATCTCACCCCATAACAAAGTGAGCCACTAATAGTGTACCTATATATGTACCTATTTTAATTGTTTAGGAGCTGATCCACAACACCCTGGATGCCCTGTGTCTGCGCCTCCCCATAGTTGAGGCTCAAAGCCACTGTATGTCCCAGGTGCATATGTACCTGCCCCAAGCCCTCCAGTACCTCACTGGCATACTGGTGAGTGCCTGACAACTGCAAACATGCAGAGAAAGGAAAGTCTGGTTTACAACGTAACCATCCAAAAATGTTCCTACATTGTATCATGGGCAATACTGTTGTTATTCGATAACATAAGGACTTATCAATTGTGTTTCTCCTTCATATCTGTAGAAGCCAGGTGAGACGTGTATGGTCCTGGGCCTGTGTGCTGTCCGCTCAGAGAGAAAAGCGCCTGAACCGCTTCCTCCCACTTTCAATGACATCGATCTTTCGAATGCTGTACTTGACTCCGGCACCAGCCCAGAGCTGAGTGTGAGCGCTGAACTTTTGTACAGTCTAGGAACGGAAGTCTCTTCGCTTCTTTGCTTGTTTATCAATGTGTTTTTCTAGTTCTGCATGGTTTGTCATTTTTCTGTTTGCACTGAATGCTCTCTCACCAGCTGATCTCCTCTCCAGGTGCAGGTCAGCCCACAGTGTACCTTCTGTGTTTATCTTATGAAGAAACTGGAGAGCATGTTGCCTACAGAGAAGACTGAGGTAACTCTCTCAATAAGTCTATATATTTCTCACAAGTGTCCACACTCACTAACACGCAGACGGACACCCTTGACCCTTGCAGGATGCCATAGTGAAGCTAATGGGTGAGGTGTGTGGCCTCCTGCCTGCAAGCTACAAAGACCAGTGTGAGGACTTTATCAACAAGTATGGAAAGGAGATTGTTGACTTCCTGCTGTCGTCAGCCGCCCCTCACTCCATCTGTGCCCTGCTGCACCTGTGTCTGTTCCAGGAGACCCCCAGCATGGGTGAGTGGGGTGATTTGGTCAGACCAGAGCTCTCGTTTCAATCATAAGGTCAAATGTTTGTGGTCTCATACTGATATGACTATGTGGGCTACACATTTCCTTTCTACTCTCTCCTCTTCTACCCTCATCGTTCATGCTCTCCTTGATCTGAAGATTATCTCTGTCTCCCTTGGCACTGCTCTTCCACATTGTAGCCCTCTGTAACCCTGACCTCCCTCTCCAGAGATGCCCCTCCCCTCTGACTGTGATTCCTGCCGTACGCTGGCGGTTCTGAGCCGGCTCCACCTGGGTCTCAACGCCACTGAACCTCAGACCTCCTCTTTCCTCCAGTCTGTCTGCCTGCAGCACCCCAATGCCATCCCCAAGGTCTGCCCAGCCCCTATGCTCTACATCCACCCCTTAGCCCCTACATGTTTATTTAGAAGCCCCACAGAGGTTACGGCAGTTTCATCTGGCGTAGAAGGAGAATAGGCCTAAATATAGTGCTCTATGCTGTAGTCGCCGTAAGATACAACAATAACAAAAAGCTTTCAGTTGTGTTTAAAGCATTGACGTCAGTTTCATTGTGCCTGTCTTTGTGTTCTGTCCAGTGTGACATGTTCACCAAACTCTACGGTCCCAGACTACAGAAGGTTCTGGGAAGCCAAATGGATGCTCCGGATACATGTGAGGTAATTAAACCATTCCCATCCAGCCGTAGGAGAGGGTCCTCCTCTGACTCTACAGTGTCTATAATCCCCAGACCACTTCTTCTAATTACTAACCATGACCACTGTCCCATTTGACAAGTGGTTTAATTGTGTGTAAGATGACTGAGTCTTGTCTTAGTTAGTATGGACTCCAGAGTGGTGCAGTGGTTTAAGGCACTGCATCTCAGTGCTTGAGGCTTCACTACAGACACCCTGGTTCGATTCCAGGCTGTATCACAACCGGCCGTGATTGGGAGTCCCATATGCGTCGTACGGGTTTGGCCGGTGTAGGCCGTCATTGTAAATAAGAATTTGATCTTAACTGACTTTCATAGTTAAATTAAATAAATGTAAAAACGTATATCAGCTGACTATACAAAACTTTGTACTGAGTGTACAAAACATTAGGAACACCTGCTCGTTCCATGACAGACTGAACCAGGTGAATGGGATGATCCTTTATTGATGTCACTTTTTAAGTCTACTTCAATCAGTCTAGATGAAGGGGAGGAGACTGGTTAAAGAGGGATTTTTAAGCCTTGATACATGGATTGTGTGCCATTCAAAAGGTGAAAAATATTTAAGTGCCTTTGAACAGGGTTATGTGTTTTTCACTGTGGAGCGCATGCCCTCAACATATTGAGACTGTTCTGAGGGCAAAAGGGTGTGCAACTCCATATTAATGTTTTATACACTCAGTGTATATCTCTTTGTCCTCCAGAGAGCTGATATGTGTGTTGCTGTGAAAGAGCAGCATCTTCTGGGGAAGAACCAGTGTACCTGGGGACCCAGTTACATCTGCAGGGACTTGAAAACTGCTCAGGGGTGTGGTGTAAGTAAACTAGATCTGCCATGGGCCCGGTTTCCTGATGGCGATAGAACGAGTGTTTTTAGCGATGCATTTTTCCTACAACGATCGTAGATGTAACATGCGTTTCCCAAAACCATGCAGGGAGAGCGGTCGCTAAGTGCGTCGTTGGAGCATGTGTCAATACTGGGAGTGCTTCTCTCGGATCAGGTTTCTCTTTTCAAATCTTTAACATTCAAATTATTTCACAATACTGACAGATCAGCTCCTAGAGAGATATTACCACCTACGGCTGTGAATATTGAGGTGGCTATTTCTAATGCTTACCCAATCAAAATGCACTAAATAACCGATTTGGCACATTATTGGGCGCTTGCTAGGCTACACATCATGAAATATTGAGATGACTTAGACAGTAGCCTACAAGTAGCAAAATAACTCAGCCTACATTTCATGTTAAATCAGTTATTTCAATATGTTATACTGTACGTTGCTTGTTTGCAGCAACTGCAAAGACATTGGCAACTTTGTATTTGTAGTCAACTTTATTCAACTTAGTTTTTTTATTGGCGGTCAGAGAGACGGATAAACCACGTGATTCCATGTTTAGCGAAGATCTTCTGTGTATAAAAGCATCTAACGACAACAGCTGGTACCCTTACAGCTCATTGAAATAATGCTTAATTCCTCCTGAAAAGTGATTAAATTAAAGCTATTTTATCATGTATACTTGCATGCCTTGGTATGTCATAGAATAAAGCAAAGAAGCTGTGAAAAGAGATGAATTATTGCTTATTCTACAAAGATATTCAAAAATAGCCTGGACACATTTGTTGGTACACCATAGAAAATATAAATAATTGGATTTAGGGATATTTCAGACAAATTTGTTTCTTTAATTAGTATCACACGTCTCCAATCTTGTAATCAGTCATTCGGCCTATTTAAATGGATAAAAGTAATCCCTGAGCTGTTTGGTATCATTGTGTGCACCACACTGAACATGGACCAGAGTAAAGTAGTCACTGAGCTGTTTGGTATCATTGTGTGCACCACACTGAACATGGACCAGAGTAAAGTAGTCACTGTGCTGTTTGGTATCATTGTGTGCACCCCACTGAACATGGACCAGAGTAAAGTAGTCACTGTGCTGTTTGGTATCATTGTGTGCACCACACTGTACATGGACCAGAGTAAAGTAGTCACTGTGCTGTTTGGTATCATTGTGTGCACCACACTGAACATGGACCAGAGTAAAGTAGTCACTGAGCTGTTTGGTATCATTGTGTGCACCACACTGAACATGGACCAGAGTAAAGTAGTCCCTGAGCTGTTTGGTATCATTTTGTGCACCACACTGAACATGGACCAGAGTAAAGTAGTCACTGTGCTGTTTGGTATCATTGTGTGCACCACACTGAACATGGACCAGAGTAAAGTAGTCACTGTGCTGTTTGGTATCATTGTGTGCACCACACTGAACATGGACCAGAGTAAAGTAGTCCCTGAGCTGTTTGGTATCATTGTGTGCACCACACTGAACATGGACCAGAGTAAAGTAGTCACTGTGCTGTTTGGTATCATTGTGTGCACCACACTGAACATGGACCAGAGTAAAGTAGTCCCTGAGCTGTTTGGTATCATTGTGTGCACCACACTGAACATGGACCAGAGTAAAGTAGTCACTGAGCTGTTTGGTATCATTGTGTGCACCACACTGAACATGGACCAGAGTAAAGTAGTCACTGTGCTGTTTGGTATCATTGTGTGCACCCCACTGAACATGGACCAGAGTAAAGTAGTCACTGTGCTGTTTGGTATCATTGTGGTCACCCCACTGAACATGGACCAGAGTAAAGTAGTCACTGTGCTGTTTGGTATCATTGTGTGCACCACACTGAACATGGACCAGAGTAAAGTAGTCACTATGCTGTTTGGTATCATTGTGTTGCACCACACTGAACATGGACCAGAGTAAAGTAGTCACTGTGCTGTTTGATATCATTGTGTTGCACCACACTGAACATGGACCAGAGTAAAGTAGTCACTGTGCTGTTTGGTATCATTGTGTGCACCACACTGAACATGGACCAGAGTAAAGTAGTCACTGTGCTGTTTGGTATCATTGTGTTCACCACACTGAACATGGACCAGAGTAAAGTAGTCACTGTGCTGTTTGGTATCATTGTGGTCACCCCACTGAACATGGACCAGAGTAAAGTAGTCACTGTGCTGTTTGGTATCATTGTGGTCACCCCACTGAACATGGACCAGAGTAAAGTAGTCACTGTGCTGTTTGGTATCATTGTGGTCACCCCACTGAACATGGACCAGAGTAAAGTAGTCACTGTGCTGTTTGGTATCATTGTGGTCACCCCACTGAACATGGACCAGAGTAAAGTAGTCACTGTGCTGTTTGGTATCATTGTGGTCACCCCACTGAACATGGACCAGAGTAAAGTAGTCATTGTGCTGTTTGGTATCATTGTGGTCACCACACTGAACACTGACCAGAGAAAGCAAAGGAGAGATTTGTCTGAGGAGATGAGAAATAGACAAGCATGGTAAAGGTAAAGGCTACAAGACCAACTCCAAGCAGCTTGATGTTCCTGTGACAACAGTTGCAAATATTATTAAGGTGATTAAGGTCCATGGAACTGTAGCCAACCTCCCTGGGCGTGGCCGCAAGAGGAAAATGGACTCCAGATTGAACAGAAGGAGAGTGCGAAAAGTAGAAAAAGAACCAAGGATAACTGCCAAAGAGATACAAGCTGAACTCCAAGGTGAGGGTACGTCAGTTTCTGATCACACCATCCGTCGCTTTTTGAGCGAAAGTGGCCTCCATGGAAGAAAACCCCAGGACTCCACTTTTGAAAGAAAAAGATAAAGCTAGACTGAAATTTGTAAAAATGCATATTGGCAAGCCACAATCCTTCTGGGAGAATGCCCTTTGCACAGATGAGTCAAAGCTGAAGCCTTTTGGCAAGTCACATCAGCTCTTTGTTCACAGATGAAAAACATGAAGCTTTCAAAGAAAAGAACACCATACTGACAATGAAACATGGAGGTTCACCCAACTACCTCATTCCCCAAATTATTTATTTTTGCTATTTTGCACCCCAGTATCTCTACTTGCACATCATCATCTGCACATCTATCACTCCAGTGTTAATGCTGAATTGTAATTATTTTGCCACTATGGGCTATTTATTGCTTTATACCTCCCTAATCTTACTACATTTGCACACACTGTATATAGATGTTTCTATTATGTTATTGGCTGTATGCTTGTTTATCCCATGTGTAACTCTTGTGTTGTTGCTTTATCTTGGCCAGGTTGCAGTTGTAAATGATAACTTGTTCTCAACTGGCCTACCTGGTGAAATAAAAAAGGCTTGGTTATGTTTTGGGGCTACTTTGCTGCACCTGGCACAGGGTGCCTTGAATCTGTGCAGGGCACAATGAAATCAAGACTATCAAGGCATTCTGGAGTAAAACGTACTGCCCAGTGTCAGAAAGCTCTGTCTCAGTCGCAGGTCATGGGTGCTCCAACAGAAAATGACCCTAAACACACAGCTAAAAGCACCCAAGAATGGGTAACAACAAAAGATTGGACTATTCTGAAGTGGCCTTTTATGAGTCCTGATCTGAATCCTATCGAACATCTATGGAAAGAGCTGAAACTTGCCGTCTGGAGAAGGCAACTATCAAACCTGAGACAGCTGGAGCAGTTTGTTCAGGAAGAGTGGGCCAAACTACCTGTTAACAGGTGCAGTTGTCTCATTGCAGTGATTGCCTCAAGGTTGTGCAACAAAATATGAAGTTATGGGTCCCATAATTTCTCTATGCCATTTGTTTTATTTACAATAAGTGGAATAAAAAAATCATAAGCAAAGTCTGATTTATATTAAATATGGAACAAACAATGGTGGATGCCAATTACTTTGGTCAGTTTCAAGTTATTACAGAGAAAATTGTGCATTTGTCTTTTGTGGAGGGATGCCGTAGCTGTTCTACGAGTGGTCTGAGGCAGGCTACGACTTCCTTAAATTTGATTAATTGCAACATTAACAATGGTTTTGGGAAACAGCTTGGCGATTTAACTATGCTCATACAAAGGTTCTAACGAACTTAAGACGTTTTTGGGAAACTGGGCCATGGTCTTATCTAATACAACAACCTAAGCTATAAGTAAATAAAAATATAGGACATGTCTGCCGTGGTGTATTGTCTGAAAAACAACCCGACCAATGCTTTGCTGCCTTATTTCTGATGTGGTTTTATTTTCATACAACTCCAGATGGTAGAGTTCTGCCAGAAGTTGATGTGGAACTAGAGCTGAGAACCACTCCCAGAGTTCTCCCTCCATGGATGAAGCTGATGATTTAACTGCCAAATATATGTTTTAGTATTGCACTTGTTACTGATTGCACTATTGCCTTTAATGACTTTTCTTTGCCACAGTTTAAATGAAATATTTTGTCAACTTAATTTTACAGGTCATCTGATATTGCACTGAGCAATTTAAGTCAAATGTCTGGATATTTAATTTCTTGATTTTCACTTCTGGTAGACTGTTGTAGCACTGAGATGATTTGATGTCAGGTTTGATTTGCACTGGGTGGGCTGTTATGAGTACAGTAAGTAATTTAGTCAAGCAATGTAAATAATTGACTTTAAATAATATTGGACCTTTTTAAGCACATATCCACAAGTATAACAATTTACATTTGAAATGTGACTTTTCAGTTGTAGGTAATAGTATCTTCATATAAAATCAGTCATAATCAGGAAGAACATAGTAAATGAAAGTGGCAAAGTGTCTTGAAGAAATTAGTGAACATGTACCTCCTGTTAAGAAATCCTTTCAATCAGTAATGTGAACAATTTAATTAATTTTAATTGATTTAATGTACAATTGTTAGATTTCATTTTTGTGATCCAACTAAATGTACATGAGTATTTATCCTATAATGCTTACAATAAGAACATCCTTTTGCAACCCTCACTATTTGGTAATGTCAACATTTTATTTCTTGTTTTTACTTCCTTGTTTCACAAATAAAATAAAAAGACCCAACCCCAATAAATATTCATCCAAAAGGGTAAAACATCAAATGAAATGAATGACTGGAAACATACATTTCAAAGCTGGTTTATTCCACCATTTACAGTTAAAAGTAAAAAATAATAGTAAGACATTTTTCTCTCTCCAAAATCCACCAATAAAAAGTACTGGTCCTCATGTGGTGGGGGCTTACCCTGAGGTCATCTTGAACAGTGTCCAGTTCCACTCTAGTGGCTTTTTGGGGCTCGTCTGACCATTGGCCGGCATATGACATCTCTCTCCTGTACAATTAATCTTTCAATGCCTTATTCATGCCCCTGTGTGGTTAGTTGTGTCATCTTCGTTCTCTCTTCTTTTCCAAATCTGGAACGAAGAGAACCACACAACACAACTGACAGTTACAGGGAGTCAGTAACTTATCTAGACATAAACCTGTAAATTAGAGAACAGCATATGGTATAATCGGTGGTCAATGTGACACAATAGAGCTTACCTGAATGTAGGCCTCCGACAGTGTGATCATCTGGGGCAGGATATCCGTCACCTGCAAGTCCTGGAGCTCGTACCACTTCCCAGTGCCCTTCAGTGACCAAAAGAAGGCACACATTAGCACCAATAACTGAACAGGATGAGTATTTATTACACAAGCTCATAAAATATTGCACATCTAAAGCTCTGCAAATGTGCACCTCTAGAGTACACTAGGAGAAAGTCCTGAAAACGCAGCTGTCACTTACATGATGCAGGACATGCATTCTGTATGCCCCCTCAGTGGGCTTCCCATCATGCACCACATTGGCCACCAGGTCATAGGTGGTGTTCTTCTCTGTGACCTGTGCCTCTTCTGTCAGGTACTCACGAAGGTCTACATTCCTGGTCAAGGAGCAAATGCAAGGAGTCAAAAACACAGACATGAACTCATCAGGCTGAGCATGATGCTAAATTACCATTGAGTACATGGGGAAAGTATGCAACAGTCTCTTACGTGATGGGAAAGTTGACGATGGTGGGGTTCTTCTCCACAAAGAAGTTGTTCTTGGTGAACCTCTTGATGCAGAAGATGAGATAGGGAGGCAGCTTGAGCAACTGGAACCTTTTGAGGAAATTCTCTTTATAGGTTTTATACTCCTAAAAGAAAACAGGAGTGTGAAGGGACCAGAGGAAAGGGCGAAGAGGTGAGGAAAATCAAAAGGTGATAAAGCACTTAAGATTATGTCAAACAGAAGCTGAAGTCTCACAGGCCATCCTTCCAAATCTTGTCTCGTTGACTCGACATTTGAAAGATTTTGCTTAGGATGGGAGCGCTGGCTGTTAACACTCACTTTTGTTTTAATAACCTATGCAGCATTAGTTTTGTATCCTATGCTAGCTAGCTTAATGCAAGTCAGAAACATTTTCAGAAACAACATTAGTTGGTAGAGCAACCCATGCAAAATATTTGTTTAATAAGTGGCAACGCATCACTAGTTTCCATCTAGCCCACCCCTCGCGTTTTGTTTGAGGCTTTCAAACAAAACGTGAGAAGCCTAGGCTTCTGAGGCTACTTTTAATTTAACTTGGTGGTAGAGATGGTTGGCTTGAAGATATGAGTGCTAATCCTTTGAGCTAATGTAAGTAGGAGTTTGAGGGCAGTACCTTCTCTGTGTTGCCGTTAAACTTGGCCAGGATGTTGAAGAGGGGGACCTGTGGGATGATGAGCTGCTCCTTTTCATCCTTGTACAGTGGGGCTGTGGGAAGGTCAAGGGTCAGGAAGAGGAAGGTGGACTCCGACATCTCCTCCTGGTACTCCTCCTTCAACAGCAGAGCCACCTTCTCTTCTGGTGGCTGGAGAGAGAAAGGCATGTATAAAATTAACAATTTAGCTTTTAAAATCTGTAATCATATTGAAGTCATGAATTCACAAGTAAAAATGTAAACTTTGATACAATGATGCAGTCTTCCTTTTACAAAGGTCTGACAATAAGCCACTCGCCAAATCTGGATGAGGAAGCTTCTTGGAGAATATACGCATGGAACCTTGGAACACTTTGGTGAGGCTTGCTATATTGGCGAAAGGTGAGAGATGGGAAAGAAGAGGGAGATATCTTTGTTAATATCACAGGTTGTACAGTAAGGCAGACAACACTGACTTATAAGGACCATGAAAAAGGATTAAGTCATATCCTTCCTCAACATCACTCCCTCGACCCCAGTCATCAGTCCCCTCCACCTCCCACTCACAAGGTTTCTTCTTGGTTCCTCCCAGTGCACCATGCAGAGCGTTCATGAACCAGGACAGAAAGTCCACAGCATCCCCTGCAGGACAGAGACCAATCAGCAGATTTGCAACACATACATTTTATTGTACTAAAAACATTTTGTTCTTGAGAAACAAGACTCTCAGCCTAACTGAATGTGATATAATAAAATCCTGCCTTGCTTGGTGATCTGGAAGTTCTTCTTGCTACACAGCACTACAGCCTGCAACATCTCGTGGGGTGACACGTGGGCCTTGAAGTTCCGGGGGTTCCACAGCTTGCGCATCAGCTCACCGAATCGCTGCACCAGCAGGAACATGATGTCACCAGGTGGCCTACGGATGCCGCAGTAATTCTCCTCTTCCAGAAAGTAGTTCCGCAGTGGGGGCACATTGGACAGGGCCTGAAGGGTTAAAGATAGTTCACCATAATCATTTTACAATTTAGCAGACCCTCTTATCCAGAGCGACTTACAGTAGTGAGTGCATACATTTTCGTACCGGTCCCCTGTGGAAATCAAACCCACAACCCTAGTGTTGCGAGCGCCATGCTCTACCAACTGAGTCACATGGATGATCAACACACAGGAAAAGGTTAAGCAGCATGTGAATGGTGAGAGGTCTGATTCACCAGTGGATACTCTGTGGTGGATAACAGTCTTACCTGCAGCACCACATTAGCGTAGTCATTAGCCTTGATGTTGTTGAGCCCCACTATGCCAGGCAGATAGGTGGTGCCATCATAGGCTCGATACAGCTTGCCCTGCTTGTCCAATCCAGAGATGTGCTGTCTGGTGAATGTGGGCTTCAGTACATACTAAACACAAAGAACAAAAATATATGACCACCTCCATTATTGCACAAACCATGGCTGAACATAAACTGTTCAACTTTATTTCAGAACTATTGGTTTAGCACCATTTAATCAGTGCATGTTTGAATCAATGCCTCTGACACCTCTGAAATGGTCTTATTACAGGGTTAATGTGTGCAAACCCATGTCTGTGGACCCACCGTGATGTCTTCCAGCGATGAGTCAATGATCTCGTAGTTATCTGGCAGACAGTAGAACTTAAGTGTGTGCAGATTGAGGAACACATGGTGGGTGAACTGCACACTGTGAGTATAGGCATGGGACTTCAGACCTCTACCTGGAAGAGACACACACACACACCAGTTTAGGTTGAGGTCAAATCATTTCTGAACATTTTTCAGGTAGGGAGGGAGGTAACAACGTTAATCTGAAGTATTGGATGATTTACCTTGGAAGTATTTCCCACAGATGAGACAAGCATAGACGTTGATGTGGGAGAGCGAGATGGAGCACAGCTTCTCAAAATCAAAGTCCAGCACACTCCTGAAGACAAAGGTGTTAGAGGTGAATGACAAATATTACACATTCAGTGTTAAAACCAGTGGACGTTTAACGTTACCTATTGATTGTGTCGAGGTAGGGACAGTGGCGACTTCTGCGATCCTCAGATGAACGGCCTACTTTCACAGGCACTGTGAAAGACAAACAACATGTCAACAAACAATTCAGTGTAACTCGCTAATGTGATGCCTAGCAATGACAACAATCGTGGGTATCTAGCTAAGATTAGCTACGTTACACCAGAGATTTGTGTTTACAAAAGGCCTCTGGCTAACACTAACTTAACTAGAAGTTGCCAGAAGATATTTACTATACCATTACGCTTGGACTGCGCTGAGTTCGGAACACAGTCATGGTGACATTAAAGCTTCGAACACACTGACAGCGTCATTGCGCAAAATAGTATGCAGCATCATCTGGATATGTATGCACTCAAAATTCAACATTCACCTTCTGCTACCATTTCTGTCAAGCCACCTACACATACGTATGCACCCCACCGAACACACTAGGGGGGGGGTGCGTCCTCCGAAACACAACCTAACCAAGCCGCACTGCTTCTTGACACAATGCCCACTTAACCTGGAAGCCAGCCGCACCAATGTGTTGGAGGAAACACCGTACACCCGGTGACCTTAGCGGTGACCTTAGCGTGACCTTAGCGTGACCTCGGCCCGCCACAGGAGTCACCAGTGCGCGATGGGACAAGGAAATCCCTGTCGGCCAAACCATCCCCTAACCCGGACAATGCTGTGCCATTTGTACGCCGCCCCATGGGTTTCCCGGTCACGGCCGGCTGTGACAAAGCCTGGACCCAAACCCAGAATCTCTAGTGGCACAGCTAGCACTGCGATGTGAGCTTAACATAAAAACTAAAATGATATAAAACACATTTTCCTTAAAGTATTTATGTTACTGTCCCCACTACAACAAAACAAATACATGTCATTTTGTCCTTGAAACATTTAACTAAAGTAATGTAGAATTGCATTCATTCCTATTGGGGATTGCTCCTACTGGGGAGTTCCAATATGGCCGACCGGTGACAAAAGCCTCTCAAAGCCAATACATAGCGTCAGCAATCCAGGGTTTATATACATCATTTTTTCTGACCCCATTTCTCACACAGGCTCCAATGTGTCTTAATGTAGTTTTTTTTACATGTGCAATGTCATGACAGGAACACAGTTGATACTTCAACTCCTGTTGGAAGAAAGATGGCAGAAGTGGATGCCTTGTTCAAATCAAGCTGCGCGTCGAGCAAAGTGGGTGAAGACGAATGTTATGAATGGCCAACAGTAGTAGTGAAAACTGGAACAAAAAGGAAATTGGAGTACATGTGTATGTATGATAATGAATCGCTTCTTGTTGGGATGCGTTTGTTGATTAAGGATACATATGTGGGAGACCCGTTTGAGGAGTTGAAAATTGTGAAATATGCTCTGGGAAAAGTGGAGTCTATCAGAGTGACCAAGTGATCTTATGTTGATGAATTGTATTTCTGAAGAACAGAGGAAGATTGCACTGAGCCTCAAAAGAATCTGGACAACAGATGTTTTGAAGTTCGGAGTAGAGCACCCGTCAAAGGAGTCATCTCAGGAATGACGACCGAGATGTTCAGCCTGAATATCTGAAGTTAATTCCTGGTGTGATTGGTGCCCGGCGCTGACACGCTGGGTGAATGGAGACAAATATGAAAGTCTGTCAGTCCTGACAGAGTATACTGAAGAACGGTGTGTAGAAGGACAACGGTGTTGCAATTGTGATGGGGATTATGATCCCGGGTTCCTGGAGTGCCCTGTAAAGGTGAAGGAGATTGAGGTGGCAAAAGTTAGAGCGGAGGCGATTAAAATAATTGAGAAAACAAGTGACGCTAGTGAAGATATGGTAGTGGATGCACCACAGCCTGTAGTAAATGTTTGCTGCCAGTCAAAAGATAAAGGTGGATTTTGTGGTGTTCATTGCCACAGTTGTAAACTGTACGGCACAAGTCTCAAAGAAGTCTGGACATTATTGTGGCTGTGGCTGAAACTTTTCTGGGACTTAATGATCTTACATCTGAAGACTGCAAGGGGTACTGGCTCCGGAAGACCCGCCCTCCCAGGTTCCCCTTGAGCCTGTGAATCAGATCTGTTTTATTTTTTTTAACAGAAAAGTTGGTTTGTTTAGTTTATTTTTTGTTACGTTTTTTGGGGAATCCTGTTTTCACCCTGCACAGTAGGTGGCGGGATGCACATTAAATTGTGCGATCGGCAATATACCATAAAAGTGGGCTGAGTCACAGACATGATCTTCCCGTCGGCGTAGTACCTCGGGGTAGTGCGGTGGAGTAGATCTTCGTGGGCTATACTCAGCCTTGTCTCAGTGTAGTAGGTTGGTGGTAAGTTGATAACCCTCTAGTGGTTTGGTGGCTGTGCTTTTGCAAAGTGGGTGGCGTAATATCCTGCCTGGTTGGCCCTGTCTGGGGGCATCATCAGATGGGGCCACAGCGTCCCCCAACACATCCCTGTCTCCAGTATCTATGCTGCAATAGTTCCTGTCTTACCTGGTGTCCTGTGTGAATTTAAGTATGCTCTCTCTCTCCCTCCCGGAGGACCTGAGCCCTAAGATCATGCCTCAGGACTACCTGGCCCGATAACTCCTGGCTGTCCCCAGTCCACCTGGTCGTGCTGCTGCTCCAGTTTCAACTGACCTGTTCACCAGATGTGCTAGCTTGTTCTGGACCTGCTGTTTTCAACTCTCTCTACCACACCTGCTGTCTTGAGCTCTGGTTGCTCGGCTGTGAAAAGCAAACTGACATTTACTCCTGGGGTACTGACCTTTTGCACCTCCCTCAACCACTGTGATTATTATTTGACCCTGCTGGTCATCTATGAACATTTCAATATCCTTTAAATGGCCATGTACTCTTATAATCTCCACCCGGCCCAGCCAGAAGAGGATTGGCCACCTCTAGGTTTCTTCCTAGGTTCACGCCTTTCTAATGAGTTTTTCCTAGCCACCATGCTTCAAAATGTATACCCGGGGCGGCAGGGTAGCCTAGTGGTTGGACTAGTAACCGAAAGGTTGGAAGTTCATATCCCCGAGCTCTTCTGCCCCTGTACCTAGGTCGTAATTGAAAATAAGAATTTAGTTAAATAAAGGTTTAAAAAAAATCTGTATTGTTTGGGGTTTTAGGCTGAGTTTCTGTATAGCATTTTGACATCTGCTGATTCGATTGATTAAAGAAGAATTGTCTTAATGTATTGCGTTCCCGTGCAGCTCAGTGTAAACAAGCGTAGGGTCGGTATCTTCTGGCAAATCTAGAGGGACACTTTTGATGCTGGGATCTTAGCTAGTTAACAATACATTAGTCAGCTAGAACTAGCTACCTACCAACAATGTTATTTGTGTTAACTAGCTAACTGGGCAAGCACACATTAAAATATACGTTTGGAAATAAACACCAGCTTGTTACGAGTTTGAGTTAGGTTATACACGGTTTGAAATTGTTAACTACCTTCATCGTCTTCAAAGTCAAGTTCTCTCTCCCGTTTTACAGAGACCATCGTGTTAATCTTTGTTGCGTATGAAAAAACAGAGCTGATAATAATAACTAAAGTCAGGGTTGAGTTGATTTTACTAGCTGCACACCTCCAAAACTCCCGGTTTCAATATCAAAATGGCCAACCAGAGTTTAACCCCATATTTTCAAGTTGACTCTGGCAAAAACAGAACGGCGGAGATTGAATAGTGTTAGACATTTTTATTTGGGCCTCCAAAGAGCAACGCAGCTTTCAAACAACTTTAAATAATATACTTCATGAGGATTAAAAATGTGAGAGAAAAAAATCATTTGCAAGGGTAGAAGCTTGATCCGAAAAATAAATGATGGACAAGCTCGTAACTCCGTGTGCAATTCCAGTTAGACAGCAGCCCAGCCCACTTTGGAATGGTTGTCACTAGTTACCACAGTCACAAAGTCATACACCCCGCCTATTTATAATTTTTATCTTCTTAAAATATGATTTTGAAACCTTACCTTAAACACAATGATAAACCAATGGCTAACCATAACATTAAATTAAGATCAAAAGCACGTTATTTTTTTGTTTTGCTTAGTTTTTACAATAGCCCATTTTAACTTAGTGGATGTGATAACTAGTAGTAAATCCCTTTGAAAGATTGATTAACGTTATGATGCAGCTTGTGGTGTTGTGCATATAAAGAAGGACTAATGTTCCATCTTAAATACTAAATACATTGTCCATCATCTCTCACGATGGAGATTTTGCGGGATGATGAAGAACAAGAGCTCAAATATAAACGTACGGGTCGTTTGGACATGAGCCATGGTTTCTTACACCACATTCGAAGGAACCAGATTGCCAGGTGAATCACTAATCTGAGCTAACATGCCGTGCGAGGTGTATATTTTGTCAATGTAATCAATTATGAGAGCGTGCAGTTGTTTAGTTTCGAGGGTTTTCTTGATCATGTTGAAATTCATCGCTAGTACGCCTACTCACTCCAACCTCTACTGGGCATGCGCACAACGTCTAACAGAGAACTGCCCCTCTTCAGAGTATAAATACCATGAACAGATATTGCTCTCTGCGGTGTACAACTACACCCATCATGGATATTGTTAGAAGTTGTACACTCACAATCATTCCAATGATTTTAATTAAATTGCCTTGTTACTCTCTAATTTATATAAATAATGTTTCTCTTACTGAAAGATTCAGACACTGACTTATCACTTTGTCTTGCAGAGATGACTATGATAAGCAGGTAAAGCAGGCCAATGAGCGTCAGAGGGCCAGGCTCACCACTACCCCCCGACGCCCCCGCCGGCCAGATATCCAAGTGTACCATCCTCGACGTGGAAGTAAGAAACCACTGCTACTAGTATGAACTTCTGTCAACTTGGAAGACACAGTTTAGTGGTGATGTGTATGTATGTGTCTCCAGATGGATCTGAGCCAGGAGTGGGTGCAGAGACTGAAGAGTGGAATGAGAGTGGGTCGAGTACAGAGCCAGAGACCCATGGAACTGAACTCTTCTGGCTGGACTACCAGGCTGACTCTGGCTGTGTCACCTCCTTCATTGTACACAAGGTCTGTCTGTCTACTGTCTATATTTTTATGATGGTGCGCATCCTGTGCCCTCGTGACCTGTTTCCTGTCTCTTAGGAGGACAAGCCAGAGAGGGTGGTGGAGCGTGTAGCAGAGAAGAATCTTCTGGACTCAGCCATGAGGGTGGCACTGCAGGCCCGGATTCGAAAGGAAATGGATAAACGTCTGGACAAACGCTGAAGGAAGTGAATTAAGTTAACAGTGATGAGAGGGGTGAGGAGTCAGAGGCCTCTGTTTACCCTCCAGCCAACACTCTTCCTGTATGTAAGGAATGCTAGTAGCAGAGGACTACTATGGACCCACATTCTGAGAGACTGTTAACCAGGATCTGAATGATGTCACACAGCCACGCCGTCCCCTCTGTGCTAGTGTACAGCCATGGGGAAAAGACTGACTTACAGAAGGGTAAAAATGGAGCCGTCCTCACATCTCTTGTATTGGGCTGGCATCTCTGACCCTGGGTCATGTCTGTAAGGGGCTCTGTGAAACTGCCTTTGTCTTGTGGTTGAATGGGCCATTGGCTGTCAACCTGCTCCAAAGGACAGAGCTGAGAACATGGGCCCCTATCTGAGCCACACCAGGGTAAGGCTGGGCAGTATACCATATTTTACAATATACCGGTATTGACACACGGACTGGTTTGGGGTTTTACTTTACCTTCTGCATGGTCAATGCAGCACATACAACAATGTTGATGACAACAATGCTGTTTTCATTTAGCTTCTTAATATAAATCTACAAGCATTCTATAATTACACTATTAGTTTCTGTTTCTTACATCTGTAAACCTCTAGTTCGGCTTGTCTTAGCAAGTTGGGCCTAAATCCTGTTAGTTACTAATGCTAATTGCTAGCTAGCTAATAAATGTACTGAATCAGAGCAAACGTAATTAGCTATACAGCCTGATAATACCAGTGATAGTGTAGACCTAAAACAGCATGTTTGTGCAACAGTATCTTCTAAATCAAAGAGGAAGCAAGAATGTTAGCTACATGAAGAAGGTAAGAGAACATTCAATGTAGCCACAGATTGAACAGTCCCCTAGAAACACTTAACACTTTTGTTCCTAGTTCCTACCCTGTCGCAATAACTCCTCCCTGGCATTTTCATTCATTGTCATGTCAAACACTGTATTCAAAGTGCCAACTATTATTCTAACTATAGAATTAGAATAATCATTCTATTTCCACAATTCCAACAGTTCACCCAAGTGTTTTTCTCTAAATCGTAAGTCAAATTGCAACATTTGGTTAAAAATAAGGCACAGATTGTTTGCCCATATTGTGCAGACTTACGTGGAAATGATCTCAAATGAGTGCAACAAATGTATTAAAATGCACATTTTGGAGGGGGGGGGGGTTGAAGTTGAATTGAACAGTGTAAAACAATCTGAATGGAGAAAGACCCATTGAAATCACTTATAATGTATGTCTTTTCACCCTAGAGTCATACACTACTCATAAATAACATTGAGCTTTTATTATACTTTTTGTTTTAATACTGTGATATTTTGGCCATATTAACCCCCACACCCACCAGAGGCCACTTTTTTAAAATGAACCTTTATTACAACTAGGCAAGTCAGTTACTGCCCAATGGGACTCCAGATCACAGCCAGTTGTGATACAGCCCAGGATTGAACCAGGGACTGTAGTGACACCTCTAGCACTGAGATGCAGTGCCTTAGACCGCTGTGTGCGGCAGTTTCAAGGGTGCGTGCACACAAGCCTTGCATGCGGCAGTTTTCCCGCAAGGGTTGGTATTTATACATTTTGAACTATTCCCACGCAAATCTCAGACCATGTGTACCCACAACTTCTAGTTGTTGTCTGATCAACTGTATTGCAAGCAAATATTGTTATTTTGTGGGAAATTGAGGTGTTTGATGCACAGGAATTATAATGGTAGGCTAATATCATTAAAACCTATAGGCCTAATTATAAAACAGATGCATTTGTCATTGGTAAAAAGATTGCATAGCAGCATGTCACCCAATATATTTTTTACTTTATATAAGCCTACATCATAATCTTATTGCAGGGCATATCTCTCCTTTTCTGACATGCCGCTACATAAAATATTATGCTACCATTTATCCATCCCTCATTCAATGGCCAACCATGCTAGAAAGTAAATAGACTGGTAGCCTATGACAGTATGGTTAGGCTATAGTATTGCTGTGTGAAAGGAGCGCAACATGGTTCATCTCAACGCCTATACCATGGAGATAGACTAACAATCATGTATTGATAAAATATTTCACAACAATTAATATTTTGCATAGACATGTGGACTGTAGGCAGCATTTACTTCGAAATTGTTCAATAGAAAATCAATCTTGCAGAATGCGTGGCCTTTTCTCACTGTAGACGTAATGCATTCTTTGTTTTAAAAAAGTAACGGCAAAAGATTAAAACATTCTGCCCACAACTCTACAGAAATGTGATCACATTTGCCATTGCGCTTTCCTTTAGCAACTATCACAGCCCAGTTCCAACATCTCCAAATAATACAGCAAATGAAGGCGTTGTTGTTACCATAAAAGGTGAATGGAGGGCATTTTCCCAGCGGAGGTGTAAGCCCTCGTTCTCACACACATATGGTTTAGCTCTGATTTACCAATTAAGCTTGCATATGTGCAAAATGTTTGATAAATACCAATAATTTGTTTGCATTCAAATCCTAGATGCTCCACGTACGCCAACATTTAGTTTGAAATGTATCCACGTTGATAAATGAGGCCCTAATCCCCAGAAACTGGGACGCCACCCCTGTGAATTTCTTTTTCACCACACAGTGACATCCTCTTCCCCATAGAAAGTGTGCTGTGTTTACAAAATGTGTACTTTTTGTTTATATGGATGTGGTTTAAATCCATTGGAGGCTGCTGAGGGGAGGACGGCTCATTTTAATGGCTGGAATGGAGCAAATGAAATGGCATCAAACAGATGGAAACCATGTGATTGATGTATTTGATATCATTCCACCCATTACCACAAGCTCTTCCTCCCCAATTAAGGTGCCACCAACCTCTTGTGTTTACATTTTATTTGGCAAAGTGATGTGACTGGGATGTCATTGCAGTTATGTTTTTTTGTTTTCATGAAAAAGTTACCATGTTGATTTGCTGTCTGCAGGGTTACATGAGGTCACTGTGGCTCAATATGACTAAGGCAGGAGAGAAAATCAATTTGGTCGTAGCTGATTCTTGTTTGTTTAAAAAATGTGCTGTGGTCATGACTTCTCTAATTTATTTTGTGATTGTCCTATATGTTCTAAGAGTTATTTTTTTATACTGTCATTTTCTGGAAAGATCCTTATTGTTTCAGTAATTACAGATATTAAATATTTATTTTCCAAAGGTGTTTATTGTATATTTATTTCTTAAAAGTGGTTGGATGTTCACTGTATGCAGATCTAGTGTGTGAGTACACAGTTTTGTTAAAGGTGAACGAGACTGTACGTTTCTCTTTCTCGAACACAAAAAAACCTTTTCCATGTCAATGTTTTAATTTACGGCCTGGGTGATGTATGGCGAAGGCTGTACCATTAGTATGGAGGATAAGGTCATTGTCATGGTTTCAATTCCATATGATGTGCTTCATGCAATCCTAAATTATATGGCCAGATTAGACTAGCGAATGTTGTGGAGTGAGCAGAAAGTACAGGCCTGTATAATGGGGAAATAACTCCTCTAGGGGCAATGTAATGTTACTATTTGTCACTAGGGGGAAGCATCTATCATTTTGACTTAGACAGGGCACTGAAATGTTCCAGTTTGATGTTCAATACAACAAAATTGATCCAACTTGTATTTTTCCATATATTCTCCTTGATGCTCTTACACCATTCCCCTATTGGTTACAATTTCTCTTTCAATAATGGCCAGTGTGAACATGTTTAGACTAGGTTAACACAAATGCATTTGAGTTAAGTGACCAACACTTTCATACCCATCAAATAATTATAAGTATTGCACTGCAATGTTCCTTATTTTGGAAAACTGACTAGCATGGTTAAGTTGTGTAACCAGAGTCAGGCTTTGAACCAGAGTGACAGTATCCTGCAACCCTAAGAAGTCACATGGCTAACCTCCATTCATACCACAGGCCTACTAACACTAGTTCACTAATGCAAGGTCATAGAGTTGTATAGAGATCGCAACATTGTATCTTTCCCATTATGGCGGCTGTGATCGCACGACAGCGCCATTGAGGCCATTTCCAAGTAGCCAATTTTAATCTACTACTTCTATAAATTGGTAAGCAAACTAAAAGGGTGCATACTGCCACTTGGAGTGTGTTGTTTGAACAGGTGTAAAGCCAAGGTTGGAAATGTACTGCCACCTGCATTTATGGAATGTTTTCTCACAAGTGTAATTAATTGGCTGATCCCTCCCGATGACCTGGATGGAATTATGTGATCCTTCCCTAACCCATAGGAAGTCCTACCCAGTTGACTACTTTAAAATGGTCCTCAGTGGTGCTGCCCATACTAAAATGTTTTTTGGGGCACTAGAGTCCTCTATACAACTCTGTGCAAGGTTTGACACTTTGTTAGAGATTAGATTAAATAACTAACTAAATAATGTTTTTTTCCTTGAGCTGTGGTACAACTTGTTCCTAAGGGACTCAACAATCCCATCCAAAGAAGAATAGAAAGACAGACAAACTTCTGATTCCCACCATTTGTGGGCAATTAATTGTTTTCAGCAATGCATGAAAATATGTAAACTTTATCCCAGGGCCACATGCCTGGCCAGTCTTTGTTGCTGTTACATAAAACCCCTTTTCAGGAGGAGTGGTCTCTGTGATGTCATTGGTGGAACAAGGTCACCCCCCTTTGGACTCATGCCACCCCCCCACGGACTCCTGTGTTATAAAAGGTTCACATGTTAAGACTGCATGACTGACTAGACAACAATATTCCTCCAGCAATGACGGAATTGTACAAATAAAACCAGTAACTCCATTAAATTGAGATACTGGATGAGATCAGAAAGTTCCTTATATTATAATTTACAAAAGCATAACAATTATGTTTCACGTAACTGCATTGCATAACCCTATAAATTGTATTTTTGTAGCTAGAGAAGTTGCCCTGGAGCCACAGACCTATGGGCTTTGAGTGGTAATGAAAAAGACAGACAGATAAGATTAGTGTCATCCGTATGGAGGAAGCTGGTGGGAAGAGCTTTAGGAGGACTGGCTCATTGTAATGGCTGGAATGGCATTAAACATATGGGGCAACAGGGCCTAGTGGTTAGAGCGTTGGACGAGTAACCTTTTTTTATAACACTACACTCCTTCAAGAGAGGGTCAACAGCAGTGGAACTGTGCTGCGACAAAGGTGGCTCAGGCTTGATTAAACCACTGCCCCTACCTCCTCCATTCATATTTGTCGATCACATAGGTATTTTTTGTGACTAATTGTGTGAAGTACTGTATACAGTACCTTCAGAAAGTATTCACAACCCTTGACTTTTTACACATTTTGTTGTGTTACCAAACAATAACCCATCATTTCAAAGTGGAATTATATATTTTTAGATTTCGCTTTTCGACCGTCGTCTCTCCCGAGCCCGTACGGGAGTTGTAGCGATGAGACAAGATAGTAACTACTAACAATTGGATACCACGAAAAGGGGGTAAAATAATAAAACAAATTCAAATTAACCCCCTTTTCGTGGTATCCAATTGTTAGTAGTTACTATCTTGTCTCATCGCTACAACTCCCGTACAGGCTCGGGAGAGACGAAGGTCGAAAAGCCATGCGTCCTCCAATACACAACCCAACCAAGCCACACTGCTTCTTAACACAGCGACTTGGTTAGCGTGTACTGCGCCCGGCACGCTAGCTAGTGCACGATGAGACAAGGATTTCCCTACTGGCCAAACCCTCCCTAACCCGGGCGTGAACCCAGTGTCTCTGGTGGCCCTAGACCACTGCACCACCCGGGAGGCCTTTAACATCATTTTGCAATAAGGCACTAACGTAAATCTGCAAAAAATGTGGCAAAGAAATTAACTTTACAAAGCATTATGTTTGGGGAAAATCCAACACAATTCATTACTGAGTACCACTCTTCATATTTTCAAGCATGGTGGTGGCTGAATCATGTTATGGGTATGCTTGTCAACGGCAAGGACTGGGCAGTATTTTAGGATAAAAATAAATGCTATAGAGCTAAGCACAGGCAAAATCCTAGAGGAAAACCTGGTTCAGTCTGCTTTCCAACAGACACTGGAGACAAATTAATATTTCAGTACGACAATAACCTAAAACACAAGGCCAAATATACACTGGAGTTGGTTACCAAGACAACAATGAATGTTCCTGAGTGGCCTAGTTACATATTGGACTTAAATCTGCTTGAAAATCTATGGCAAGACTTGAATATGGCTGTTTAGCAATAATCAACAACCAACTTGACAGACCTTGAAGAATTCAATCAACTTTGAATTCAGGTTGTAACACAACAAAATGTGGAAGAAGTTTAGGAGTATAAATACTTTCTGAAGTCACTGTACCTCCAGGGTGGTTAACATATGGCTGTTTCTTATTGCGTCTGTGTTGGGGGGGATTTTGGGTAAATTAAACACTCCATGCTACTGTTGAACATCTTAAACTAGATGGAAAGTTATAATGGACCTTTACGTTTTCAAATAACTGCCCCTTTTCTGGCCCACAAATTGGTTTTGACTAACAAATTGGTCAGCCCTCCACTGAATTTAGAAATCCTGATGTGGCCCTCAACTCTAAATTATTTTCCACCCCTGGTATACCTAATTGTGAATACATCCATGGATGTGGTGGATTGAGGCTGCCGTGGTGCAGCCATAATGCAAACCCCAGCAATCTAACAGTGCGAGTTAAAAATAGAAGTTTGAAAAAACATTCTTGACAGTATGAGTGGACAGCAGCTGCAGAGTGTAGTCAATTAGTGGCAGACAGTTTGGACACATCACAAGAGTAACTTGAGTATCGAAGTTATTCATGGTCCCTGGTTAGTACAGTGTATCTGTAGTAATGTACTACCTCATGATCCGTAAAATGTGCTTAGGTAGTCCTACTGGAGGTTCCTGGAAATGACAGAGTCAAGACATTAATGTCAGTTTTATTTGGTGTCACAGGGGAGTAGTTAGACTGATGACCTGGACAGGTTGATCACACTTACAGAGAACTGATTAAATTACTATATGGGATTATATAAATAAGTATATGGGGTTGATGATCTCTTTGTCTGAGGACATATTCCAGTGCTCCGGAAGCATCAGAAGAAAACAAAGAATGAACAGCTAACATTTTGTTCATTTTGAACAGCTAACCTTTTGCTTTGGAGTCTTCCTTCAGGGTAGACACGTGTCCTAAAGCCGTCAAGCCATGTGAGCCACATACAGCCAACCACACACACACAGTAGCAGCCACTCCTGTTAAGGCATAGGTTTGCCAAACTCTTTAGGGAGGCACAAGAGAAAGACATAAAACAAACGAATAAAACCACAAATCAAGTTTGACTGTTTATGCGTTCAACAATTGTATGTTGTTGCTGTGACGTTATTTGCATATTGCATCTCGATTGGCCATATGTTAATGAAGGCCTGTGGGAATTCGGGGGGTTCACGAGGAAAGTTTCTCTCTCACGCTTGTAATGTGAAGGCATATCAAGCTCGCAATAAATATATCTTCATAAATATACTGTTTGTAGTTATTGTACTCACGACCAGTTAGATTGCACGACTGTTGCCTTTGTCAAGATGGCGATAAACCGGAACAGACAGAAACAGAATGGTGCCCAGGCTATAGCACAACATTGATACCCAATCTCCTTCGAGATTAGACAGACTCTGGGTTGAGCTACTATGAAATCCATTCATACATTTAAAAACCAGCCAGATAAATACAGTACAATGTAACAGAGCGGTGAACACCAAAGTAATTAGAAGAGATGCAGCTCAAAAGATGACTCATTTTGAACAGCTAGCCAACCTACTGGTTTGGAATTGTATTAACGAACTGAACAGGATTTGGCTGCTGGTGATAAATGGCCTGCTTCAGAAAGTGTTTCTATTGCCAATCAGACACTAAATGCTTGGAACCAGAGTCAAGAAGGACAATGAAGCCTTTGTATTCTTTGGGATGTAGATTACTCTAAGAATTACTGGTGGAAAAATCCGTACAGAGGACAAGGTCGGCCTTTTATTTTTAATCAGGAAGTGAAATATAACTGGGCTAACTTGGGCTGGATGCCAGGAACCTCAAGATACGATATCACGATCAGACGCAATGTATATATGTAGCGATTCTCACGATTCTATATGTATTGCAATTCGATGCTGTGATTTTACTGCGTTTCGATATTTCTCACCATGTGTCTTCTGAAGAGGAACAAGAGAAAGCCATGAGTGTTGATCAGTCATGGAAATAAGTGCTGAAAACAAATTGTCTCCATAAGTAAACATATGGGAAACTGAAGGAATTATTTATGTCAGTGGGCCAAGGAGGTGTGTCTGCGTTCTGTGAGGTGATTGGTTTGCGTGTTTTCGGAGTAGTTTTTGCAGCCTAGGCACTGGCGTGTACCCCAGGGCCGAGACACAAATTCAACCGAAAACTGGGGCCTGTTGCACAAAACTAGGATAAGGGATTAAGCCAGGATATCTTGGTGATCCTGGCTCAATTGATCCGTAATCCGGTTGCACTAAAGATGGATAGGGGGCAGGAGGATATGTTATGGTATAAATTACCATGGAGATTTATTCTGTGGAGCTAGCCTGCTCCAGACCAGGCTAAATTCCAGGATCTATTTAATCTCATCCCTAATGTCAGTCAGCAGTCACCACAAATGGAAACCAATAGTTATTTCACTGCTCACTATACATTGTTATCACATATAACTAGACCCACTGTCATTAAACGTTTGTGATCATTAATTTCAATGATTTTGGATAAAAAATTATTTTTAGATGTTGCTATCATTAGATAATGTACAGTTTCCCATAGACTATATATAAAATGATAGAATATTAGGGCCACAGAGGGAAAAAAAAGACAAGTCATAATATTGTAACCAGTTGTTTTAAAGGAGGACAGTTGTTAAAATGACAGATGCGGGGCATTTCGTGAAATTGTACTTCAGTATGGTTTCATAAACAAAGACATGCTGATGTGCTAGAATATTAAGTATCACATTGTCATAAGTATCAAAACAATATGTAGCTTTTCTGCAGAAAGAACCAGCCTCATAAATTTATGACTTTATCCTTTTCTTCAGTGTGGCCCTAGTACTCTGTCATATAAACAAATACACATTCCATATGAATATAAAAACACAATGTGTAACATTATGTTCCTTTATTGAATAAGGACAAAACAAAGCAGGTAAACCATCAGCTCCTTTCGAAACTGAAGTCACAGTGACTCTACAAGATGGAAAGCACAGAATCCTTGCATCCTGTAGCTCCAACTCCAAAAAGTTCTGGGACACTGTGAAGTCCATGGAGAACAAGAGCACCTCCTCCCAGCTGCCCACTGCACTGAGGCTAGGAAACACGGTCTCCACCGATAAATCCATGATTATCGAAAACTTCAATAAGCACTTCTCAACGGCTGGCCATGCCTTCCGCCTGGCTACTCCAACCTCGGCCAACAGCTCCGCCCCCCCGTAGTTCCTCACCCAAGCCTCTCCAGGTTCTCCTTTACCCAAATCCAGATAGCAGATGTTCTGAAAGAGCTGCAAAACCTGGACCCGTACAAATCAGCTGGGCTTGACAATCTGGACCCGCTATTTCTGAAACTATCTGCCGCCATTGTCGCAACCCCTATTACCAGCCTGTTCAACCTCTCTTTCATATCGTCTGAGATCCCCAAGGATTGAAAGCTGCCGCAGTCATCCCCCTCTTCAAAGGAGGAGACACCCTGGACCCAAACTGCTATAGACCTATATCCATCCTGCCCTGCCTATCTAAGGTCTTCGAAAGCCAAGTCAACAAACAGGTCACTGACCATCTCGAATCCCACCGTACCTTCTCCGCTGTGCAATCTGGTTTCCGAGCCGGTCACGGGTGCACCTCAGCCACACTCAAGGTACTAAATGATATCATAACCGCCATCGATAAAAGACAGTACTGTGCAGCCGTCTTCATCGACCTCGCCAAGGCTTTCGACTCTGTCAATCACCAAATTCTTATCGGCAGACTCAACAGCCTCGGTTTTTCGGATGACTGCCTTGCCTGGTTCACCAATTACTTTGCAGACAGAGTTCAGTGTGTCAAATCAGAGGGCATGCTGTCCGGTCCTCTGGCAGTCTCTATGGGGGTGCCACAGGGTTCAATTCTCGGGCCGACTCTTTTCTCTGTATATATCAATGATGTTGCTCTTGCTGCGGGCGATTCCCTGATCCACCTCTACGCAGACGACACCATTCTATATACTTTCGGCCCGTCATTGGACACTGTGCTATCAAACCTCCAAACGAGCTTCAATGCCATACAGCACTCCTTCCGTGGCCTCCAACTGCTCTTAAACGCGAGTAAAACCAAATGCATGCTTTTCAACCGATCGCTGCCTGCATGCCCGACTAGCATCACCACCCTGGATGGTTCCAACCTTGAATATGTGGACATCTATAAGTACCTAGGTGTCTGGCTAGACTGCAAACTCTCCTTCCAGACTCACATCAAACATCTCCAATCAAAACCAAATCCAGAGTCGGCTTTCTATTCCGCAACAAAGCCTCCTTCACTCACGCTGCCAAGCTTACCCTAGTAAAACTGACTATCCTACCGATCCTCGACTTCGGCGATGTCATCTACAAAATGGCTTCCAACACTCTACTCAGCAAACTGGATGCAGTCTATCACAGTGCCATCCGTTTTGTCACTAAAGCACCTTATACCACCCACCACTGCGACTTGTATGCTCTAGTCGGCTGGCCCTCACTACATATTCGTCGCCAGACCCACTGGCTCCAGGTCATTTACAAGTCCATGCTAGGTAAAGCTCCGCCTTATCTCAGTTCACTGGTCACGATGGCAACACCCATCCGTAGCACGCGCTCCAGCAGGTGTATCTCACTGATCATCCCTAAAGCCAACACCTCATTTGCCGCCTTTCGTTCCAGTACTCTGCTGCCTGTGACTGGAACGAATTGCAAAAATCGCTGAAGTTGGAGACTTTTATCTCCCTCACCAACTTCAAACATCAGCTATCCGAGCAGCTAACCGATCGCTGCAGCTGTACATAGTCTATAGGTAAATAGCTCACCCTTTTTCACCTACCTCATTCCCATACTGTTTTTATACTGTTTTTATTTATTTACTTTTCTGCTCTTTTGCACACCAATATCTCTACCTGTACATGCCCATCTGATCATTTATCACTCCAGTGTTAATCTGCAAAATTGTATTATTCGCCTACCTCCTCATGCCTTTTGCACACATTGTATATAGACTGCCCATTTTTTTCTACTGTGTTATTGACTTGCTAATTGTTTACTCCATGTGTAACTCTGTGTTGTCTGTTCACACTGCTATGCTTTATCTTGGCCAGGTCGCAGTTGCAAATGAGAACTTGTTCTCAACTAGCCTACCTGGTTAAATAAAGGTGAAAAAAAAAAAAAATTATACAAAATGATACATACACAGTCAAAGGTCTGTATATAACACACCCTGCATGTCTGCACACTAAAATAAATGCAGGACAAATCCATACACATCAACTGAACAGACAAATGAATGGATGCAGTAGCCTCCCTGCAGCCTTGTATTACACACAGTATACCGCACAAACATCATAAGAGGCCAAATTCGTAAAAAACGAACCCAAAAAAACCAAATTCCTCTGCCACCGCAGGACATATTTAACCAAAATTGAAAGCACACATACTAACTAAAATAATTCAACACATATTGGTCCCTCAGCAGCCGACCACTGTCGTCATCAGGGAAGATTGCCGGATTGTCCCAGTCCATGGCTGGTGGCACTCTGGGGCCCTCTCCTTCCTCAGGCAGGCCACATTGTGGAGGACAGCACAAGCCACAGTAATATCACATGCCCTAACAGGGCTGACCCTTAATTTGTGAAGGCAGTGAAAGCGTGCCTTCAGGAGGCCAAAGGTCATTTCAACTCTGGCCCTGGTCCTGGCATGGGCATGGTTGTAGGCCTGCTGTGCTTCCTGGGGGTCTGTGAAAGGTGTCAGGAGAAAAGGCTGGCAGCCATACCCCCTGTCTCCCAGCAACACACCAGAGAATTCACCTGTCAACACAAAATCTCATCATTACTACCTCATAAACACAGTGATATTCTTGACACAGCCATGATGGTTATAAATAGGGGTTGTGTGGCTTACCTTGTGATAGGCACTGATAGATTTCAGAGGCCCGAAAGATTCTGGAGTCATGGACTGAGCCAGGCCATTTTGCCACAACATTGCTGATCACACAGTCAGCATTGCAGACCATCTGAAATCATAAGATGAGGAATATTACACCAATCAATGCACATCACTGGCAGATTTTTTTGCTTATTTTCCTAGGTAATTTTGCTCAAGAAAATATTCAAGATGTTTTTTTAGATATTTTTTTTTTACTGAAAACAAGACAAAAATACTAAGTAAGAAAGACATTTTTGCAGTGCAGTGAGCAACCGACCTTGGGTCCTTTGAAAGGCGCTATATAAATTAAAGTGATTATTATTATAGCTCATCTATTTATTCAATTAAATTTTATTTATATAGCACTTTTCACAATTGTTTCATTCTGTCAAAGCAGCTTTACATTAATGAAAGAACGGTGGACAACATAAGAAGCAGAGTACAACGGCTAAGATTAAACCGTACTGAGCGTAGTAACGTTAAATAATAACGTAAGGCTTTAATAATAATTTATCATAGCTTTATACAGTGTGATGGACTTACTTTACACAATTTCACTCATATCTGCAGTGCATTTCAATTAAAAATTTAACCGTTTCATAATTACAGTACAACTGCGTTTTTGGAGATGTGAATTAAATATTTGAATTGTAATTGTGATGTTTCAGCGGAGCGGTGAGTGTGTAATTGTGCACTACTTACGCATTCAGGCGGTTTGCAATACTTTGCCACGCTTTTTCTCGTTGCTTTATCACTGTGGCGGTGTTGCCTTTCTTCTTAATTATATATTTTACCTCCTCGTATGCCTCCATGAGGATTTGTGCTTCCGACGGGGAAAAGTACTCGGCTCTAGTTGCCATGGTAAATCAGTTAATCTGTGATCTGTGGCGGGGTCTATTTAGTGAGCCGTGAGCGCGCACCTATCCAGGATTGGTTTCACCTGGCTTAATGAATCCGTGTCTGCTCATCCTGGCTTGGTCTTTGTGCAACCAATTAAGCCTGGACGCACATGTTTTGGCTTCATTGAGCTCAGCTTAGTCATTTATCCCGGATGTCTTAATTCTACTTTTGTGCAACAGGCCCCTGCAGTAAAACATATTCTAAAGATTGTTTGTCCATCAACTTGAACCTGGATTAATCAATAAATCCTTCAGGCAGGGAGTAGTACGATACCAAAACTCAAGTATCGGTTTTAGCTATATGTGCAAACTAAGTCCGTGCTTTAGTAAATTTGCTACCCAGAGGCAGTCAGTAAATGCTAACGAGATTTAGCGCTGTCCTTTTCGAGAGTAAAAAACTACCGTGTTTTAGGGGGTGGTATTTAATGTGCAACGTACTGTTTTAGCTAGTGATATTGTATCATTTTGACAATATTGCAATATTATTTGTGTGCTATATCGCCGTACCTGCACCAAAACTCCAGTATAAAATATACTCAGAGAAAACCATTGGGTGGGTTATATTTTCAAAGTTTAAGTCACCTTAAGTCAAGATGATGCCAAATTGTCTAATTCTAAACCCTTAAAAACAGACCAAGTCGATTTTTTCTAGAACTCTAACCTAAAATCGAACCAATGTCTTAAAGTTGAACATATTACTCCAACGTTCCAACCAACCTAATGAAAGCGACACGTTTTAATTTATCTTAAGAGTGCCTCTGATCGGATGGCCTGCATTTGCGCAGTTCTGCGCGAGGAGATCGTTAGCTCCGATGACGTGTTTCTGCGCATGAGCTTAGTTAGTAAAAATGTCATGGTGACAACGGCTGATTTTTGTCAATTTTATTTAACGAGACAAGTCAGATAAGAACAAATGTTTTACATTGACTACCTATCTAGGCCAAACCCTAACGACGCAGGGTCAATTGTGCGATTGTTTATCCCATGTATGACTGTTTATGTCGCACTGCTTTATCTTGGCCAGGTCGCGGTTGTAAATGAGAACTTGTTCTCAACTGGCCTACATGGTTAAATAAAACAAAACTCCCAATCACTGCCGGATGTGATAGAGCCTGGATTCCAGCCAGGGTCTGTAGTGACGTCTGCGACGCAGTGCCTAAGACCGCTGCACCACTCGGAAGCCCAATAAGCGGGACACCAGTCCTTTCTTGTACAAAACTGGTCTTTTACGGTCTGACTATTTACAATAACTGACTAAGTTTAGAATAGAATAGTAATACATTGATTAATCTGAAGGTATGAATTCTGAGAATGCATTTGAGTTGTTTCTCAGAAGACAACTCAGATCTTTTTACAATCAACATTTAATAACACTAAGCAAAATATGTACAAACATGAGCAATCATGAGAAGGTAGGAAATAGAAATCAAGACAGACCTCAAGATATGAATATTGAAGATGTGATAATGGTCTGAACCAAATATGTTGTCCTTGGCTCTGGTTAGGCCGTATGGAGGTTAACAAAGGAAAGATGGCAGTGTGTCCTCTGTCCTGAGGGGTTCCTTGGTGGTGGTTTCTTGCTCCTTTCCTCTGAGTTGGGAAGGTCCCTCGTGGACTGCTCCTTTGAGTTTCGTTCCCAGTTGCTTTGTCTGATGGCTCTATGAGCTGCAGAGGCTGTGCCCTAAATAGTCTTCTTTCCTTGAATGTAGTCTTAAAATGTACTGGTCAGGCAGGCTACACTAGCCCTTTAAAGACTATGTCTCCTACAGGGACCGTTTAGTGCATGGGCTCTTCAGTCACAATATATGTACCAAATTACAGGTACTATTCCTTAAAAAATAAAAAAGTACTTCACGTAACTTCAGTTCACCAGTTCTTGCCATTAAAGCTGAAGGTCCAGGCCCTGCGGTCAGCCTACTGAAGATGGGAGGTTCTTCTCCCTCAAGAAAGGTCCAGCTAGATAAAAGGCTAAGAGGGGGAGCAGTGCCTTTTCTAGTCCTGTGAGGTAACATGATAATTAACCTAGATGTGAAAGGCCACTTCTATAACCCGGGGTGCACGTTCTTGTCCTAGCAAAACACAGCTGATTCAACTAATTTAAGCTTTGAATCATCTGTGTAGTGCTAGGGCAAAACACATGCACCCAGGGGTTGGGAACAGGTTAGAGTTTGGAAATTCAGTAATCCATAAAAGTTCAGCTTTAGACAAAGGATGGTTAACATGTTAAGAACAGCTTCATTACATCACCTATAAGTGTGATCGGTGAGTTCTACTGGAGATGCAGTCTCTGCCCATCTTCATACTGTACCATCTGACAGTACACAAGTCACTATACAGGTATAATTTCCCACTTCTTGTTGACTAAATACATTTGACCTTACGAGTCACTGTGCTGGGGAAAACACTGTCAAAGCCACCATAAAACTGTCGAAGACTTGGGAATCACTTTAAGGCAAATTTACAACCATTGCATTAAAATGCAGTACTGTCCCCAGGGGTTCTCAGGTTTAAACAAAAAAAAAAAATTGTGCTGCAGACCCAGTTATGGAACAGGTGTACTCAATGGCTCAAATACCCAGAAACACATGAATTATGGCAAATTGCACTGCCATTTTTTCATATTCACCACCCATGATAGACTCGACTTTGATAACACCAGTCGCTAGTTATTGATGGATGTGTGGTACCACTGGTCAAAGATAATTCCATGTGCACAAAGATCTAGCTACAGCATACACTGACATTTAATTTATGCATTTTAAAAATGTTATGCACAAACTGACAATGAATGACACCAAAAACATGCTTCATGAAAGCAGACATTTATTGCAGATCTTTGACATGAGAAATCAGTATCTAACCTCTGAAGACAGTAGCATTGAGATAAGATACCTGTTCCTCAGGATGTCAGACCTGTTGATGAAGAGCAGGAGGGGAGAAAGTACAAGGGGGAGGCACTCTTACACTCAGTAGCCAGAAGACTAGCCAGTGTCAAAATATTTAAAAGCACCGAGGGAAACCCTATCCATACAAACAAGTGACAGCTTGTAAACGAGGCTGGTTTCTCTGTACCACACCAGCCAAACGTTGCCATCTCTTTATGCAAGGATAAGGGGGGGCTAAGAATGGCCTCATTGTATTGACCACACATTTAGTCAATACAATCTCACTCCATACAACCGCAGCCCAAAATACTCATCACATCAGCCAGTGACAGTTCCGTGGAGGCAGACCAAAGCTTTTCTGTAAGACACTTTGGAACCATTGAAAATGTTACAGCATTCAGTAGTCAATGTGAGATAAAAAATAAAAACCCTCTGGGGTTTAAGCTGCCTTCTGAATCATTGGCTTCTCTGTATCCACACCAAGATTCAGAGAACAAATAAATATATTTTTTAAACATGTTGTGCCAGTATTAAGAGCTCTTCATTGTGGCAAAGACAGCCTTCCTTCAGGATAAAGATAGTGGTTTCTCTGTAGCTACACCTGCCATCAATACCCAAGGAAGAGCCTTGACAAACCATTTTGTAAAAAAAAAAAAAAAAAAAAAAATTAAACTACCTTTTGAAGGAGTTTAACATGACATGCCAATGACAACATGTTTTAAACAATCAAGTATAAGCAACACCCCTACAGGCCATAGCAGTGACATAGCAGCTTCTGACTTTTCTGTATTACATCAGAACAGCACAGACATCTGCAGGGGCATCCCAGATTTTACTGCGTATTATTCAAGAAAGTTGCTTGAAAATAAATCAAGATTGTCTCGGTTCTCAGCCTGCAACGCATAGCATTTCTTTGAAAATAGCAACAACTACTGACCCTTAACTGTTCCATTCTTGCATCCTCAACAAATGATAAGGGGAGTGAAATAAAGCTTCAAAAAGGATTTGGGGTGGGTGACAAAACCAGAAAGTAGTGTCAACCAAAGGGAAACGATTAAGGGGCAGGGGGCCTTCAGTAGCACCAGTAAATTAATATGATCGCAACATGTAGCCTTGGTAAGTCAGACTTAACAGAAGCAAAATATTCTAAAGTTATGTATAAGGACAGCTAAGCCCGAATAACCAAACTACAGAATTTACAGTTCCTCAGTCATGCTGGGCAAGGGCTAGGCGTTGTAGTGTGAAAGACCAATGGCAGAGGAAGACTTGGCTAACCGCATAAAGAGCCTAGTAACACTGTACAACAAAGTGGGACTTGAATGGGGTGTAGCTTAGAAATCGAGCGAGACTGCTACAGCTGTATGAGATCAAAATAAAGCTGTGATATTTTTATTTATTTAACTAGGCAAGTCAGTTATGAACAAATTCTTATTTACAATTAAAGCCTAGGAATAGTGGGTTAACTGCCTTGTTCAGGGGCAGAATGAGATTTTTTACCTGGTCAGCTCTGGGATTCAATCTAGCAACATCCGGTTACAGGCCTAACGCTCTAACCACTAGGCTACCTGTCGTCCCAAGGTGGATAGATAATCTATAGACTGACTAACAATTGTTCCCATTTGAAAGCTGCAATTTTAAAACATTAAACACTATTAGAATAGCCTATGAGAAATACGCTTCATAACTAACTTGTCTTAATGCTTTTGATAAGCATACTAATTCAAATGGCCTGCAAAGGCAAGCTTTGCAACTAATATAATAATAATAACTAAGGCAAGCTTTGCAACTAAGGCATGTTCAAAACTACAGATTTAATTTTACTATCGTTTGTTCTACCTCATTACCTTACACCAATCATGTTTAGGTCATTCAAAAAAAAAAATCAACGTTGAGAGCCTTGAGCACCGTTAAATAAATTCATTGAAGTAGTAGCGGGAGAAAACCAGCTCGCATAAAAACTGAATTCATATGAAATGTAGAGAAAATATCAAATTAACGTTAGGTTTTTGGTGACCTCAAAATAGAGTGTTGAGGCCTCCCGGGTGGCGCAGTGGTCTAAGGCACTGCTAGCTGTGCCATCAGAGACTCTGGGTCCGAGACCAGGCTCTGTCGCAGCCGGCTGCGACCGGGAGGTCCATGGGGCGATGCACAATTGGCCTAGCGTCGTCCGGGTTAGGGACGGTTTGGCAGGGATGTCCTTGTCTCATCTCGCATTAGCGACTCCTGTGGCAGGCAGGGCGCAGTGCACGCTGACCAGGTCGCCAGGTGCAGTGTTCCCTCCGACACATTGGTGCGTCTGCCTTCCGGGTTGGATGCGCGCTGTGTTAAGAAGCAGTACGGCTTGGTTGGGTTGTGTTTCGGAGGACGCATGGCTCTCGACCTTAGTCTCTCCGAGCCCGTATGAGAGTTGTTGCGATGAGACAAGATATTAACTACTAACAATTGGATACCACAACATTGGGGAGAAAAGGGGGGTAAAATTCCTAAAAATAAAATTAAAAATAGGGGTGTTGTACAAAACAAAGTCAGTGATGAGATCATCCCTAACCAAATCAGAATATCAAATTCAATTTGTTACCCAGGTGTTCTGGCTCTGGACCAACCCATTGGCTTCTGGGACCAATTAAAGGAAAGGGGGATACCTAGTCAGTTTTACAACTGAAGATTCCTCCGCATTTAACCAAAATCAGAGGTGCGGTGCTTAATCGACATCCAAGTTGTCGTGCCCGGGGAACAGTGTGTTAACTGCCTTGCTCAGGGGCAGAACAGATTTTTACCTTGCCAGCGCAGGGATTTAATCCAGCTACCTTCCCGTTAGAACGAGTTCTAGAAATCGGTGAGGTATCCAAACTCCGTGCGGGGAAGAAACTACATCTGTGGCGTAGTGTTTGGCCTGAGCAAGGAGTTTGGGTAGCCAAGCAAGAAAATCTTAGCCCCGTCTAAATTATGCTCTTGCATTCAGTAAGTTGCTTATTACATTTATTGAAATAGGTTATGCAGGCTAGAGCAAAGGAATAGGCCACTTGGCATGTCCTTGCCTGGCCAGCTCTTTACAGCGTGATGCCAGTCAAGTTGAAATAGGCTAGTCCACGGTCACGTCACAATATCACCATCAACGACAGCCGTCAATCATATTCAATATTGTAGTCGTAAAACCCTAATACGTACTTTCAGATTTTCCTAACTTAATTGTTACTTTATATATTTTTTAACTTTTACTGTTCACACTTAAGTCCACAATGTAGGGGGAAAGAGGTTCTAAGTGTTGTGTTCTAGGTGGACAGATCAGCAAATTAGAATCAGAAGTTGTTTGCATCTGCCATAGCCTCCATTCAAGTCCCTTTCTGATGCGCTGTGAAACCAGATGAGTCAGAGCGAGACGGCTGGTGGAAGAGATTAGCTAGCTAACATATTATCCTCGCAACATTACTTTCCTGAAATATTTTGAGAATGTTGGTAGTATTACATTGACTACTAACAGCAAAAATACAGTACAGATGACTGGAGAGAGGAAGTAGAAAGGTGGTAGGGTTCTATAACCCCATTAACAGGGAAGAGAGTTGAGGGCCTTTCACCCCCAAGACCGTGTAAGCTTCTCTGTAGTATACACCAACAGGCCTGGGGGGAAAAGGCTTCACAAGTTTAGTATTTTAGCTTTTTGGGCATCTCCCATGGGAAGGAGTCCCGGCCAAAGTGGCCGTAGGCAGCGGTCCTCTGATACATAGGCTTCTTCAGCTCCAGCTCCCTGGAATACACAATCAACTCATTTTAGCAGCCCATCACAGGAAATGACCTGAGATCAACATCAATTCTCAGCCATAATGCTAAAAAAAAACAAAAAAACAAACAATAGGGAGTGTCGAGAACCATGGAAAGAAACAATCAGAAAGGTTAATTAGGCCAGCTAGTAGAGGGGGAGGAAGGGATAAAGCATCACTTACCCTGCTAACCAACTCATCCTTGAGCAGTGTGGGGACTGGAGCTTGGAGAGTGAAAGCGCACTGATCCCATTTATGAAATGTCATTGAACTTCAACAAGGTCTGAGAAACCAATGACCTTCCAGTTGGATGTGAGCAGGATACCCTTCATCGTGCTGGGTATTTAACATGCCATCTGACAACCTCAACTGTAGCTCTCAAAGCTTTAACCTTTGGCATTACATACTATACTTCACTGGCATTTAAAGCAAGACTGTTTGGGTAGGGGTGGAATATCAGGTTTGGCAAACTGATCACAAGCCCAGATTGCTGCTTTCTTACATGTCAGTAGCTACTGAGTGTCATTAATCACAGTAGCGAATCATTAATATATCATATTAAAAGGGTTAGAACCATCTGAACACCAGCTGACAGCTCAGGCAGAACAGAAAGACAGGAAGCGTGAGTTAAAGGCGAGTGACTGAAGGGGCAGATTCAGAGAGGCACACAACTTCAAAAGGGGTACACTTTACCTGACTATGACACCAGGACGAAGGTCAAAGTTTCTCTTGACGATGTCCAGTAGCTCCCGCTCACTCTTCTGAGATGTGCCGTAGTGGAATATGGAGATTGAGAGGGGATGGGCTACTCCGATGGCATAGGCAACCTGATGTATAGTTGTGAGCATACAAACATGCATCAGACTTTAGGTTTGATTTCGTGGCACCCCTTTGTGACCGATTTGTGTATAGTACATTTGGAAAACATTCAGCCCCCTTCACTTTGTTAGGTTAGAGCCTTTGTAAACAAAAAGCCTACACAAATGACAAAGCAAAAACTGTTTTAGAAATTAAAGACAAACTTCAAAAACCTGAAATTACATTTGCATAAGTATTCAGACCCTTTACTCAGTACTTTGACAACACACCTTTGGCAGCAATTACAGCGAGTCTTCTTGGGTATAACACTACAGGCTTGGCACACCTCTTCTCCCATTCTACTCTGCAGAACCTCAAGCTCTGTCAGGGTGGATGGGAGTGTTGCTGCACAGCTACTTTCACGTCTCTAAAGATGTTCGATCAGGTTCAAGTCCAGGTTCTGGCTGGGCCACTCAAGGACATTCAGAGACTTGTTCTGAAGCCACTCGTGCACTGTCTTGGCTGTGTGCTTAGGGTCGTTGTCCTTTTGGAAGGTGAACCGTCTCCCCCAGTCCGAGGTCCTGAGCACTTTCTCTGTTCATCTTTCCCCTCGATCCTCACAGAATGATGCTGCCACCACGCATCACCGTAGGGATGGTATTGGCCAGGTGATGAGCAGTGCCTGGTTTCTCCCAGAAGTGACACTTGGCATTCCGGCCAAATAGTTAAAGCTTGGCTTCACCAGAGCAGAGAATCTTGTTTCTCATGGTCTGAGTGCTTTAGGTGCCTTGTGGCAAATGCCAAGCGGGCTGTCATGTACCTTTTACTGAGGAGTGCCTTCCGTCTAGCCACTACCATGAAGGCCTAATTGGTAGAGTGCTGGTTGACCTTGTAGAAGGCTCTCCCATCTCTATAGAGGAACTCTGGAGCTCTGTCAGAGTGACCATTGGGTTCTTGGTAGTGCTGCACCGATATGACATTTTCCTTGGAAAAACAATAACCGATATTTCATTTTAGCGGCCTTAAGCATTCTAGTACAGTTAAATAGTTCACACATGTGGACACAGCGGTCTAAGGCATGGCATCTCAGTGCAAGAGGCATCACTACAGTCCCAATGTGTGAATCCAGGATGTATCACAGATTGAGAGTCCCATAGGGAAGCGCACAATTGGCCCAGCGTCGTTGGGGCCGTCATTGTAAATTAGAATTTGTTCTTAACCGACTTGTCTTGTTAAATAAAGGCTACACAAACCACACTGACCAAAAAGTTGTTGGCATTTACACATGTCCCCATTGCCAGTAAAACAACCAAAACCTATTTCTTTCACTTTCGTTTGGATTTGTTGTTCATTTGTTCAGTCATTTCATTCTTAACCAGGATTTCTATGGAATGCCGTTTGGGTCTTTGTGCGTCAAATAACGCTATTTGGTGTGTCAAATAAGCTTGCTGACCAATCAGGACCTGAATATGACTACACGTCACATAATAATTTAACGCGTTTATTAATTTTGTACGTAGTTACTGCACATGTCATCGATACATTTGCTATGATGCTGGTAAAGTCCACGCACCTACAGTGCTGGTCAAAAAAATAAAAACCAGCTAGCTCATGGCTGCAAAACAATGTGCTTCCCCAAAAACATAGCTAAACGACATCCATTCCAGTAGTTATAGTTAGCTAACTATATAGCTCAGTGTCATCTAAAATAACCCTAATTTATAAGACAGTTCTTATTTCATTAATGGTGGTCAGACCATCTATGTGAAGCTAGCCACAATAACGATTAACCACAACGGTGGCCTTTAGGTTTAGCCTTCAAAATAAAAGCATGGCACACATCAATTTGTATTCACTTGCATCACTGTCAATGACATGCGGTTTGCCTTAAATGTTTTGACAGTGATGCAAATGAATACAAAGAGTAGAATTCTGCCACACTTATTTTGAAGGCGAAATCCAAAGTCCACTATTGTGGCTAGCTTCACAACCTGGTCGAGCATCACTAGCCAGATGAAGCTAGCTGGCTGCTTATAATGTTAACCCTGTTGGCCAAAGCTAAGTAGCTGGCTAGCTATTTATTTTCATGAACTGAAGTTCAATTTAAATAGGCAAACAAGTGGCAACCTAGCTAATAATTCTCCCCAGAAGACAGTTTGGCCGGGCAACCAGCTCTAGGAAGAGTATTGGTGGTTCCAACTTCTTACATTTAAGAATGATGAGGCCAATGTTTTTGGGGACCTTCAAAGCAGGAGACATTTTTGATACCCTTCCCCAGATGTGCCGCGACACAATCCCGCCTGAGCTCTACGGACAATCCCGCCTGAGCTCTACGGACAATCCCGCCTGAGCTCTACGGACAATCCCGTCGACCCCATGGCTTGGTTTTTGCTCTGACATGCACTTGTCAACTGTGGGACCTTAGGCAGGTATGCTTTTCCAAATCATGTTCAATCATTTGAATTTACCACAAGCACACTCCAATCAAGTTGAACAAACATCAAGGATGATTAGTGTCAACAGGCTGCACCAGAGCTAAATTTCAAGTCTCATAGTAAAGGGTCTGAATAATTGTCAATAAGGCATGTTTATTTTTTAGAAATGCAGTAACATTCTAAAGACCCGTTTTCACTTTGTCATGTGTAGATTGACAATTTTATTTAATCCATTTTAGAAGGCTGTAACAAATGTGGAAAAGGTGAAGGGGTCTGAACACATTCCAAATGCTCTATACATGAGGTGCATCAATATCAGTCTCCTTATTAGGATCACCCTGCCCTCACCTGGACAAGGACCCGCTTGCACAGCTCAGCCTTCACCAGAGACTTGGCCACCCAGCGGGCAGCATAGGCAGCAGAGCGGTCCACCTTAGTGTAGTCCTTCCCTGAGAAGGCTCCTCCACCATGGGCACCCCAGCCTCCATAAGTATCAACAATGATCTTACGGCCCGTCAGGCCAGCGTCACCCTGTAGGGAAAGGAGTAATAGGTCATACAGAGTCTCAATTTACCCCAAAATAATTCTGACCGTAATAAAAAAACTATGGATCAAATTGCATGTAAAAATGCTTAACAGTTAAACAAGCCCATGCATCAAATTTACTTTAGCGTTTGTCCCTTCAAGCACATACCATAGATGCCCAGTCCTATCACTACTTATCAGGGTTCCTATACAGTCAGATGGAATTTCAAGATTACCACATTTCTAATGAACAAATAGCAGCATCTTTATGTACATAAAAAAAGGGTAATGTACTCTTGACACTGGGAGGCTGCTTTGTGAGCCCATGTACCATCTGTCATTGTGGAAGGCACATACACCACACCCACCAAAGTAGAATGCATGTTAAGCAACTAATATATAAATAAAGTGGTCAACCCTCAGCCTGGAGAGCTACTGGGTGTGCATGCTTTTGAAACCCTGCTCAAAACAGAGCCAGTTTAGCAGCTAATTTCTAAAAATGTGGTTTGTTGGAGGTGGACTGGAATAAAAGCCTGCAGACCCATTAGCTCTCCTGGAGGATGGTTGACCACCCTTGATGCCTTAAATAATTTGCTCATTCAGTATGTCAAATATCAAAAATGGTAGGCTACAAATAATTTTAATTCAGCTGAAGCAAGCCCACAAATTCTCATTGGGAAATGTACCTTCCAGTTGTCATATCTTGGCCACCTTAGTGTTTACTTTTCAACTCAATAGATGCTAGTCAGTCTGCAATGTCCCATACATTGGATCCCCAAATCAACTGGAAGTATCTACCAAACAAGTTGAAGCCACATAATCCAGAAGGCTACAAATAGTTACCTAAAATGACAAGTCAAATTATTTTGATTTGATTAAATGTGATTAAACCAAATCACAACTAATATAATGGCAAAGTGAATTGTTTGTTTTGTCAAGAAGATTCATTTAAATTAATTGTTCCAAAAAGTAAATAAACTTTGTACGACCTAATTTGCAAGTAATCGGTGGCATTTTGGGGGAAATAAATGCATGTCATTCTTTTATATAGATTTTTAAAAATATGCCTAAATAAGTTCCAAATATCTCTAACGGTCACCCCAGCGTGAGTGGTTTTATGCACCGTTCCAAAATGTGACCGTTATGCAACAGGATAGTTAACACGCACTGACTGCTAATTATCTATGGGCTGTTTCAACTTGTCAATTTCAAATGATTTTCTAACAACTTGTATTTTCTAACAGTTTGAATTGAGGTGTTCCACCTCATTAATTCATATAGAATTAATCAATTTCAGTGTCACAGACAATTTATGTTTGAGGCATAATGTATTTGAAGTTTTATTCACATTTAGGTACTGGTGACAAATAATACCTTCTGATTTTAATGGACACCTATGATGCGTGTAAAATACTTTTGAATGTTGTACTGATTATAATGAGCTAATGCTAAGCTATTCGCCATGTTTGTTGATATTCTACAACACATTCTGGGTGTAACTTAAACAGCTGTAAGACCAAAGATATTATGAGGTGAAGGAATGGTTGGTTCACTCATCTTGCGAGTACACTTCTGGAAGTGAATAATGCTACACACCAAAGCGGAGGACACTTTACTACCAACTAGATGTTGGTTGTGTGTGCACAAACTAGCAATCAGATTACTTCAGATTTCTAGAAGTGTTTTAATCAACATTGATCTCACCAATGTGATGATTTATAGTAATTGCTATTGCCAATTCGTATTGTGTTTTATGTCAGCCTAGAGTTATCTAAATATGACCAGTTGTGTTACGTCAATCTTTCCTCTGTTAGCCAGTTTGGATGATCGTGTATACGGTCGCTACTTCTGTGACTGTCTGAACATGGCATCCAAAATTAAACTGGTCACATTTAGTACATAACTTTGTAAGGACTGTAAAAAAATTAAATAAAAATCTTGCAAACAGTGGGGCTAGCTCATATGCTGACTTGAGTCAATTGAAATGGGACATTCTAAACAAACCGGTTTGAATGTACGCTGCAGGGGCCACTAGAATGATCACACCCATTTGTTGGTAAATGTTAAAAAGTTAATAGAAATTATGAAATACATTTCCATTACTTCGCCAAAACGTTTAAAATAATATCATTTTCCTAAACTTTTCCAGGTCTGGAAAACCATTTAAATTCAACGACTTTTCCAAGATTTATGACCTTTCGAAACCTGACAAATTGTCTCACCTGTGGGCCGCCGATGACGAAGCGCCCGCTGGGCTGCATGTGGTAAATGGTGTCATCATCCAGGTAAATGCAGGGCACCACAGCCTTGACAATCTTCTCCTTGAGAGCGTCACGCATCTCATCCAAGCAGATGTGCTCATCATGCTGCACGGAGACCACAATGGTGTGGACACGCACCGGCAACATGGCGCCACGGTCTTGGCGGTACTGAACGGTCACCTGCACACAGAAGCATACCAAGATAAAACGACAGCAGGATTGTTCAACCGCAGGCATAGATTAAGGTTGCGTTTCCCCTGCTCAGACATTGCAGACGTCAACCAATGGATGCAAAAATATATGACGTGGTTAAACCGAGACCTAAACTACCAATCCAGGCGTTTAATTAAGGTCTGGCATGCATCAGCCATGTCTGACCAGGGGAACAACCTAAAACGAGTTATATGCTGGAGTTACTGCTGGCCACAAACAAGGTTGGCGAGCTTGAGTAAGAAAACTAATATTGCACTCATCAGCTGGTATGATAAACAAACTAGTTTGTCTTAAGACTATTTATATAAGTCTGAAATGACTATCGATTGCACACAGGCAGCATACCTGGGTCTTTGAGTCAGGCCGGAGCCAGGGCAGGGTGCCATTGCGACGCAGTTCAGCCATCTTAGCGTTGAGCTTGTGGGCAAGCATAATGGTGAGGGGCATGCACTCCTCCGTCTCATCAGTGGCATAGCCAAACATCAGGCCCTGACAATAGAAAAAGTAGAACTATTACATCTGAAAAGAAAGCTGCATATTTAGCGTACTGATAAATGTACAGCTAACGTCACTAGTGCAGTGGTCCTCTGCACCCCAACTCATACCTGGTCCCCTGCCCCAACATCCTCCTCATTGCGGTCAATGTGAACACCTTGGGCAATGTCTGGAGATTGTTGCTCTAGGGCCACCAGCACATTGCAGGTCTTATAGTCAAAACCTTTAGAGGAGTCATCGTATCCAATGTGGCGGATGGTGTCGCGAACCACCTTCTGATAGTCCACTGTAGCAAGCGACGTCACCTCACCTGCCAGCAGGATCATCCCAGTCTTAGCAACAGTCTCTGAAAAAGGTGGAATAGTACATTAACCATAGCAATCAGAAAAAGCATATCAATCAATACGCATCTGGCAAAACGTTGGGGAGTTGTGCCATAATATAGGCCTACTACCATTAACAAGATGCAGAAAGTTTGAGATTCTTTCATTCATGTGTGTATTCACAGCTGACTCCAGGGCAGCTAGAAGTTGCATCAGACAAAAATAAAATAAAAACATGCTTTTTTCCTTACCACAAGCAACTTTAGCATCAGGATCCTGCTTGAGATGGGCGTCAAGCACAGCATCACTGATCTGGTCACAAATCTTATCTGTAAAATACAGATGTACCAGTTCACAATGATACATCAACATTTGCACAATTTAGTGGTAGGTTGCTTGTTCAAGAGCATGTAAAGCATTGCACAAATAGTAATAATTAGAGTTCTCCAATAGGTTTGGATTATGCTGGAAATATTTGTATTGTACACTGTTCTACCGACTACAGTCTTGAGTTGTACACATGCTGTACCATATGTCAGGATTATGGCGATGGTGGGAGGGGCCTAGCGGTATGTGTTGCCACAGATAGATTTTATAAATCTGTTTCATTGGTCAGAAGCATCCGGTTGGCGTTTCCACTCACCACCAAATATGGTGATGAGGGGGGAAGCCTCGGGGGAGAAGGTGGATTTTGGCTGACGTTGTCGATTAAACATTTGTTCTGTTACCAAACTATAATCTGTTATGAACAGGGCGGATAACGTTTAGTATTGTTCACCATTTGGCAAAGTTTACAAAAAATGTAGTTGGTTAGAAGGAGAACAAGGGCGAATTAAGTTATTGCACACCCCACAGTAGGCGTTCCCTAAAGGAATTGTGCAAATACATTATAGAACGCGCCGATCGGTTCTCGCTAGAACGTGCATGGCTCTGCCCAATAAAAAAATATATATATATCCGCCACCATTTCCGCGGGTTCACATGCAACAAAAATCTGATTCGTTTAGATTTCCAAGATGAACTACTACCGGTATAGCCAAGGAGTGGCACGGAACTCATCATACAGCCAATGTAGTGCCCCTTACATAGCAACCAAACGCAAAAGACAACACATATGGCCTTGTTCCCAGAGAGCCCGCGCGCGAACTGGTCGGAATCTTCGGGAGATCTTGTGAAATAAGCATGATGACGACTACAGGATACAAATATTTTTAAAGAGAATATAGCCCAAGGACGTATAACGTTCGTAATTGCACAATAGAGACCATGTGAACAAGGCTAAGCAAAGTAGCTAGCTGGTTAGCTAATAAACTAAGAACAATTTGGGCCTCACATGCGGCTTATGCAAGATGCTGACGCCGGTGTGGTTTGATCAGCAGAGATGGTTAGCTCGCTAACGTTAATTAGCTAACGAAGAAAACTAAGCAACACCGACGCGCGTGTGCTAAACAAGCCATCTAAACAAATAAATGACAAGTTATAACACACTGGCTGTATTTGTAGCTAAATTAGCTTTCTCACCAGGGTGTCCTTCTCCTACTGACTCCGAGGTGAATAGGAAGCAGTCCTCGTCGATAAGGGAGTTGTGAAAACCGTTAATCTCTCCGTTCATCATTGTTGCTTTTTTTTGGCAGATATAAATAAATGTTATAGCTAGCTAAATTATGCGTATTTTATTGATTCGTTTCCTGCGTTGGTGTTCTCACACAACTTCTCATCAGTCAGTAAATTCCACTGTCATTTAGAAGTGGCGCTCTGGTATTTATTCAGAAATTCACAAACGTCACTGTCGGCCGCATTGGACGATACCATATTAAACATGGGGGTGGAAACGTTGACCAGGTGCACTGAGAGGAACGCAGTTGTGTATTTGGCGGTTCAACGTCATACTTCTCCTGTAATCAGAGGAAGAGGAGAAGCGAGAGGGTTTACTCACACCAAAATATTTCCACGTTAAGTAGGTTATTAATTATTAAGCAAGGGAGTTTTTGTAGGTGTGGGCAATGAGAGTGTCGAATTTAGTCAATTAATTGCTATTTTGATACGAGGCTTATTTTATATAATAGAAATTTCGTAATGCTTAGGGCATGGTTTCCAAAAAGCATATTAAGGCTAAATTAACCGTTAGAACCTTCTAAAGATCATCGTTAAATCTCCTAAATTTTCCTAAAACCAATGGTATTAATGTTGCACTTGAAAACGCTCGTAATCTAACGCCTGTTAAGTGCGTCGTTAGATGCTTTTTCGCCCTCCCGCATCACTTCATAAACAGAATATCTCCGCTAAACATAGAATCACATGGGTTGTCCGTCTCTGTGACCGCTGACAACTTCAGAACAAATTAGCTACGAATACGAAGTTGCCATACAATGTATTTGCAATTGAATCAACCAAACGACGATTTAAAAATATGCTTAAAATGAAAACAGATGACTGCATTAAAATATAAACGGTAGACTATAGGCCTATTTAACTCATACTGAAATACATTCCATGTTCAACGTAATTCTGTTTTGATACTTGCAGGCTACTGTCTGTAATTTGTCTCAATATATTTCATGATGTGTAGCCTAGCATGTGCGCAATGATGTGTCAAATCGGTGATTTAGACCATTTTTATTGATTGGGTAAGGATTAGAATAAGCCGCCTCAATATTTGCAGGCATGGGATATATTATATATCACCCACTATATTGACCAGATACTCAAATGGCCGCTCTAGCAATGAAACTAAATGTATTTAAAAATGGAAGGCAGTCGGGAGGAGGCAAGACAGATATGGGACCATGCAGATATGCGTCTGAAGAACAGGCACAACTTCGATATAAAGTGTTTTTTTTTTCTTCAAAATTGCCAGGATACTTATCAGTACATTCATAACAACCTAAGCATTACGAAATGTATATTCTACAACGGGTTGGCCAACACAGGCATTGTGATTCGTTGAGGCGCGTTCTAAATCGCAAAGTACCAGTGAATGTGCAATCCGAGACACACCATTTCGTATGTTACCTTTCGTATGGTATGTATTAATGTGGTTGTCCATCACCCATTTCGTATGATATGTTACGAATTGTAATTCGTATGATATGTTACGAATTGTAATCCGTATTATATGTTACGAATTCGAGCTAGGTGTCTAACTGGCTAACGTTAAATAGGCTAGGGGTTAAGGCTAGGGTTAAGATTAGGAATTAGGTTGAAGGGTTAGCTAAAATGGTTAGGGGAAGGGTTAGCTAACATGGTCACTTTAATAATGGGACACTTGTCACTTTAAATGTTTACATACTGCTCTACTCATTTCAAGCTGAGTAACCAGTAACCAAGAGAAATGTTCAGGGGCAGGAGGTATAACACCACAATCAGTACAACAAATAAGAAACTTCGATTAGTAAAATAACGCATGATTTGTGCTCCCTACATTTATTTGCATTAAGAAACATAAAAAAACAAATCATTTGAAGATGTATTTATTTTTGCCTAGTCACATTCTATTTTCCATCAAATGTTTAGAATTTATATTTTTAACAGGTGGTCAAGATCCAGCTACTCTCAATACTTTGCTCTTCAACTTCAACTCTCTTCAGTTAAAGCGACTGCAAATCATTCCATGCACAGACATTATTGTTATCTGTGCCCTCAAAAAGGTACTCAATGTTCAAAGCCAGAGCTTTTGATTAAGTTACAAAATGAAGAGGCTGAGCTGGTCAATCTAGCCTAGAGGGAATTGGTGAAATGGGAGCTTTTTGTGAAACCTGGAATTCAGTTATGCAAGAGAACACACGGCCTTTGTCATAAACTTATTTTCAGGTTTATCAGGTTATTGCTTCCGGTCATGTATGTCCCTAATCACTGCAATGGTTGGTAGAACTGTAAATCACATTTTGGATGGTTGTTTTCAGTCTTCTATATGTATTGCTTGAACTGGTGCACACCTAAAATTTGCACCTGCTTGAGTACCTGTCTGTTCCAGAACCTCAGAATATTGGCTCTAAAATAAGAGTACCAGCATCACAAAATGTGCATCGACAGCCAAAAATCAGCACAGGCACCTATTTCAGTTCACTTTGTGTGGTAGATACTGTACGAGCCTTGTCCTAGTCAGAAAGTGGAGGCACTTGGTGCTCTCTAAATGGACCTCCCAACTTATGTTCATTGCATATCAGTGACAACACAAGACCTCTGAGAGAGATGAAAAGTACATAATTTTAGGACATTACAATCAACCGACCCATTACAGCTTTCATTCACTGATGGATTCATTACCACTAGTATTGATTGCTGGGCCATGTGAAATATGTCTGCATGTACAGTGTAGCTTTCCAGCTGTACTTTCTACTCCTTAAAATACCTGAGGACATGAAGGCATGGAAGGGTTAAAGAGTGCTCCATTACCAGGCAAGCATTCGGACCACAGATGGTGTGGCCACAGCAAGGGGCACTGTCGATCAGCAGCATCAAATGACAAACATCCAGTACAACACTTTAGCAATACAAAATATAAAACATGATTTAACCATTATTTAACTAGGCAAGTCAGATAAGAACAAATTATTTTTTACAATGACGGCTTACCCCGGCCAAACCCTCCCCTAATCCTGACGATGCTGAGCCAATTGTGCGCTGCCTTATGGGACTCCCAATCACAGCCTGTTGTGATACAGCCCGGGATCAAACCAGGATCTGTAGTGACGCCTCTAGAACTGAGATGCAGTGCCTTAGACCGCTGCACCACTCAGTACTTAAGTAAAAGCCAATCTGGCAAAGGCCAATACCCTCCCAGGTGCAGGTTTCGGTTTTTGCCCTAGCACTACACAGCTGATTCAAATAATCAATGCTTGGTGATGAGTTGGTTATTTTAATCAGCTGTGTAGTGCTTTGGGTGGAGGCAGGACTGAGTTTGGGAAACCTTGGTCTATGTCAAGTATGGGTGAGTGTATGATTGGCATCACTGTATGACCTACATAATATGACACCAACAGCAACACAGACACCAACAAAGTTATTTCTATAATAGAAGGGTCCAATATAGTCCTGGGCTTGCCTCTAGTCTTGCATCAAGAAAGGCCTTCATCCAGCCTGCAACATTTTCCATTGTTTCTCAAAATATGGGATTAAGACTGGGATTATATTTCCTAGTGGTTACTGATAATGAAGGGTCATGACTAGGGTTGCAAAATTCAGTACATTCCCTGGTTTTCCCAAAATCCCGGTTTGAGGATTCCCGGACTCAGGAGGGAATAAGCAGCAAATCCGGAATTCTCCAACCAGGGAATTTATTGAAAGTTCCCAGAATTTTGCAAGTCACAGGACTCTTTACAGGGCAGAGGTTGTGCAGCAGGGGTGTTGAGTGTCATTTTGAGGACGTTAACAGAAAGTCCGGTTCCGGGTTGGAGCGAGCGGTCGCATTCGCACTTCGCTCTGCAGGTTGTATAACTTTTTCATTACATTTCATTTAGTACAACGGTTGATTTGTCTAATCTTAGCAATTCTTCTTAGCTAGCTACATAGCCGTCCTTGTATCAGAGATAATTGCATAATTATCGTATTTCGTCGCCCTAACGTAGCCTTCACTGCTATTCGCCCAGGAGCTAGCAAGCGCTAGCTAACGCACACAGATTAGCATCACTGTAGTGCTATTCACTCAACTGTACGACTTGATTAGTCTAGTGTTAGCTAGCTACATAGCTGTCTTTGTTTCCAAGATAATTGTGTAGTTTAGTGTGTGTAGCCTTGGAGTGATTATCTTAATTCACTGAGGTTCGCTAGCCAGCTATTTGTCGTCCTTAACGTAGGAGACTCTGCTAGCTAGCCAACAGCTAACAGCTAGCCAACAACAACCCGGTCGCATTCCGCTTGGCTCCACAGTTAGTATCACATTTTCATTTAATTTCATTACAGTACAACGGTTTGATTTGTTTGATCGTAGCTAGCTACATAGCCGTCTTTGTTTCAAAGATAATTGTGTAGTCTAGAGCGATTTCCTAGGTTAGCTAGCCAGCTATTGTCGTTCTTTTAACGCAACGTAACGTAAACAACACTGCTAGCTAGCCAGCTAGCCCCCGATTAGCAGCACTGTAGAAACTATTACACTCAACGGAACGACTTGATTAGTGTAGTGTCAACAACGCAGCCACTGCCAGCTAGCCTACTTTAGCAGTACTGTATCATTTTAATCATTTTAGTCAATAAGACTCTTGCTACGTAAGCTTAACTTTCTGAACATTCGAGACGTGTAGTCCACTTGTCATTCCAATCTCCTTGCATTAGCGTAGCCTTTTCTGTAGCCTGTCAACTATGTGTCTGTCTATCCCTGTTCTCTCCTCTCTGCACAGACCATACAAACACTCCACACCGCGTGGCCGCGACCACCCTGATCTGGTGGTCCCAGCGCGTACGACCCACGTGGAGTTCCAGGTCTCCGGTAGCCTCTGGAACTGCCGATCTGCGGCCAACAAGGCAGAGTTCATCTCAGCCTATGCCTCCCTCCAGTCCCTTGACTTCTTGGCACTGACGGAAACATGGATCACCACAGATAACACTGCTACTCCTACTGCTCTCTCCTCGTCCGCCCACGTGTTCTCGCACACCCCGAGAGCTTCTGGTCAGCGGGGTGGTGGCACCGGGATCCTCATCTCTCCCAAGTGGTCTTTCTCTCTTTCTCCCTTACCCATCTGTCTATCGCCTCCTTTGAATTCCATGCTGTCACAGTTACCAGCCCTTTCAAGCTTAACATCCTTATCATTTATCGCCCTCCAGGTTCCCTCGGAGAGTTCATCAATGAGCTTGATGCCTTGATAAGCTCCTTTCCTGAGGACGGCTCACCTCTCACAGTTCTGGGCGACTTTAACCTCCCACGTCTCTACCTTTGACTCATTCCTCTCTGCCTCCTTCTTTCCACTCCTCTCCTCTTTTGACCTCACCCTCTCACCTTCCCCCCTACTCACAAGGCAGGCAATACGCTTGACCTTATCTTTACTAGATGCTGTTCTTCCACTAACCTCATTGCAACTCCTCCAAGTCTCCGACCACTACCTTGTATCCTTTTCCCTCTCGCTCTCATCCAACACTTCCCACACTGCCCCTACTCGGATGGTATCGCGCCGTCCCAACCTTCGCTCTCTCTCCCCCGCTACTCTCTCCTCTTCCATCCTATCATCTCTTCCCTCTGCTCAAACTTTCTCCAACCTATCTCCTGATTCTGCCTCCTCAACCCTCCTCTCCTCCCTTACTGCATCCTTTGACTCCCTATTTCCCCTATCCTCCAGGCCGGCTCGGTCCTCCCCTCCCGCTCCGTGGCTCGACGACTCCTTGCGAGCTCACAGAACAGGGCTCCGGGCAGCCGAGCGGAAATGGAGGAAAACCGCCTCCCCTGCGGACCTGGCATCCTTTCACTCCCTCCTCTCTACATTTTCCTCATCTGTCTCTGCTGCTAAAGCCACTTTCTACCATTCTAAATTCCAAGCATCTGCCTCTAACCCTAGGAAGCTCTTTGCCACCTTCTCCTCCCTCCTGAATCCTCCCCTCCTCCCTCTCTGCAGATGACTTCGTCAACCATTTTGAAAAGAAGGTCGACGACATCCGATCCTCGTTTGCTAAGTCAAACGACACCGCTGGTTCTGCTCACACTGCCCTACCCTATGCTCTGACCTCTTTCTCCCCTCTCTCTCCAGATGAAATCTCGCGTCTTGTGACGGCCGGCCGCCCAACAACCTGCCCGCTTGACCCTATCCCCTCCTCTCTTCTCCAGACCATTTCCGGAGACCTTCTCCCTTACCTCACCTCGCTCATCAACTCATCCCTGACCGCTGGCTACGTCCCTCCCGTCTTCAAGAGAGCGAGAGTTGCACCCCTTCTGAAAAACCTACACTCGATCCCTCCGATGTCAACAACTACAGACCAGTATCCCTTCTCTCTTTTCTCTCCAAAACTCTTGAGCGTGCCGTCCTTGGCCAGCTCTACCGCTATCTCTCTCAGAATGACCTTCTTGATCCAAATCAGTCAGGTTTCAAGACTAGTCATTCAACTGAGACTGCTCTTCTCTGTATCACGGAGGCGCTCCGCACTGCTAAAGCTAACTCTCTCTCCTCTGCTCTCATCCTTCTAGACCTATCGGCTGCCTTCGATACTGTGAACCATCAGATCCTCCTCTCCACCCTCTCCGAGTTGGGCATCTCCGGCGCGGCCCACGCTTGGATTGCGTCCTACCTGACAGGTCGCTCCTACCAGGTGGCGTGGCGAGAATCTGTCTCCTCACCACGCGCTCTCACCACTGGTGTCCCCCAGGGCTCTGTTCTAGGCCCTCTCTTATTCTCGCTATACACCAAGTCACTTGGCTCTGTCATAACCTCACATGGTCTCTCCTATCATTGCTATGCAGACGACACACAATTAATCTTCTCCTTTCCCCTTCTGATGACCAGGTGGCGAATCGCATCTCTGCATGTCTGGCAGACATATCAGTGTGGATGACGGATCACCACCTCAAGCTGAACCTCAGCAAGACGGAGCTCCTCTTCCTCCCGGGAAGGACTGCCCGTTCCATGATCTCGCCATCACGGTTGACAACTCCATTGTGTCCTCCTCCCAGAGCGCTAAGAACCTTGGCGTGATCCTGGACAACACCCTGACGTTCTCAACTAACATCAAGGCGGTGTCCCGTTCCTGTAGGTTCATGCTCTACAACATCCGCAGAGTACGACCCTGCCTCACACAGGAAGCGGCGCAGGTCCTAATCCAGGCACTTGTCATCTCCCGTCTTGATTACTGCAACTCGCTGTTGGCTGGGCTCCCTGCCTGTGCCATTAAACCCCTACAACTCATCCAGAACGCCGCAGCCCGTCTGGTGTTCAACCTTCCCAAGTTCTCTCACGTCACCCCGCTCCTCCGCTCTCTCCACTGGCTTCCAGTTGAAGCTCGCATCCGCTACAAGACCATGGTGCTTGCCTACGGAGCTGTGAGGGGAACGGCACCTCAGTACCTCCAGGCTCTGATCAGGCCCTACACCCAAACAAGGGCACTGCGTTCATCCACCTCTGGCCTGCTCGCCTCCCTACCACTGAGGAAGTACAGTTCCCGCTCAGCCCAGTCAAAACTGTTCGCTGCTCTGGCCCCCAATGGTGGAACAAACTCCCTCACGACGCCAGGACAGCGGAGTCAATCACCACCTTCCGGAGTCACCTGAAACCCCACCTCTTCAAGGAATACCTAGGATAGGGTAAGTAAGGGTAAGTAATCCTTCTCCCCAAAAAAAAAAAAAAAAAAAGATTTAGATGCAAGTGGCTGTTCCACTGGATGTCATAAGGTGTATGCACCAATTTGTAAGTCGCTCTGGATAAGAGCGTCTGCTAAATGACTTAAATGTAAATGTAAATGGGACGACAGAAAATAAAAATGAGTCCGCTTGGCACAACACTGACAGTCCGCTTGGCACAATCAAATGTATTTATTTTGCCCTTCTTACATCAGTTGATATCTCAAAGTGCTGTACAGAAACCCAGCCTAAACCCCCAAACAGTAAGCAATGCAGGTGTAGAAGCATGGTGGATAGGAAAAACTCCCTAGAAAGGCCAAAACCTGGGAAGAAATCTAGAGAGGAACCAGGCTCTGAGGGGTGGCCAGTCCTCTTCTGGATGTGCCGGGTGGAGATTATAACAGAACATGGCCAAGATGTTAAAATGTTCAACAGCAGACCGTTACATGTGGTACCCCTCCCTCATTCAATGCCATGCATGACAGAGATAAACGTCTACCTTGCCAGAAATGAGTTACTCATCCCAATTTAGGAGCAAAAAGTACACTGCGAGTGAAGGTGTGAAGGCTGTGAAGGCTGCGGGTGAAAACCCTACAAAATTTCTGCCAACAAAATTTATTTGCAAAAAAAAAGCATGTTGCATCTGAACGGAATCTGCAACATTTTTAATTTAACCTTTATTTAACCAGGCAAGTCAGTTAAGAACATATTCTTATTTTCAATGACAGCCTGCCTGTTCAGGGGCAGAACGACAGAACGACAGCTCGGGGGTTTGAACTCACAACCCCAACGCTCTAACCACTAGGCTACGCTGCTGCCCCATTAACATCATCTTTAGTTGGATACTTCTCTCATTCACTCATTGTCATTTGAGAAGAGCAGAGGAGGGCCATACAGTATGAGTCAACCGTCAATCCTATTATTATCAAGCCATTTGTTAATCCAAACATCTTGCTCCACATCAGCCACCCCAGTAGGAATGACAAAGCATATTTTGGGAGGGATTGTGCCTGGGTATGTGACTGACACACGATGGCACTGCCACGTTCACCACTGTCTCTAAACCAGCCCAATGTTGCATCAGGGAGAACAGAGAGCTGAGTAGTTCCATATAATTTCAACAAGTCATGACACCCACCCTCTTACATTGTTCCAAAATCATTTATGTTGTTATAAACAAGTTCGATTGGCATCCTATAACATTATTTTGTTTAAATTTAATTTTATCTAATTGATTGCACCAAATGTGACCATTTAAATGTATAGTATTCAGATCATATTCAATCAATATAATGCCCAACAATCCAATTCCTACCAATGAGTAAGACATGAGGAATCCCCCCCAAAATTCTAAAGCTACCACTGGACACCCAACACCCCATGCCAATCCAACCACAACAACCAGTATACAGTATCAGTTCTCTATGTTTGACAAATATGAAGCTGCGGATTGGAGTATTGCTTCTCCATACTATGTCATTATTTTACGCTTAATCAGTGTCCAGGAAATGTCCCCTTTGTGTGTGGTTTATTCCCTTCTAAAAATGTCTGGATTAGTTCTCTTCGACCATTCAGATAGAAATTGAGTGCTTTTGTTGCTTTCCTATGCACCAGCCAGTGCAACGGGATGAGTGAGAAGAATGAGACTATTCCTGGTGAACAAGCAAACCATTTGGCTACAGCAGTTCTAATGGTTTCAATGTCATGGTCTCTAATGGTCTTCAGTGGCAAAAGTCCCAAACACACATTACATAGTGTTTTGCAATGGTAATGGTATAGGGTTTAATGGTAAATGTCAATAATTGTAATACATATAAAACTGTTTCCTAATAATTTTATTGAAAAACATAAGACTGCCATGTAATGTATTATTTTATTAGAGTTGTCACAACATTTTAGTCGCTATCCCATTTCTCCATCAAAGTTTTGGGCTAGAAAACATCCTCATATGAGAATTGCACACTTGTTGGACTATTCAAGGAGAGTTGGATTGAAGCGTTAGGTTGCTAAGAAAAGGAGAAACTGAATTTATTTAATGGAGGACTGGCTACGCAAAGTTGCAAAAGGAAATGTGATATATTCAATAAACACGAGATACCAGAAAATGTATAAAATAGTGTGGCGATATAGCAGGAACAGCGGCATCTAGTGGTCAAAACATGGTACTTTCACACTACTTGATGGTAACATTTTTATTTTACTAGACAAGTCAGTTAAGAACAAATTCTTATTTACAATGACAGCCTCCCGGAGAACAGTGTGTTAACTGGCTTGTTCAGGGGCAGAACAACAGATTTGTACCTAGTCAGTTCTGGGATTTGACCCAACAACCTTTCGGTTACTGGCCCACCACTCTAACCACTATGCTACCTGCCACGCCAAATAATGGCAGTGACTTCAATTACACATTTCTCTGAACAGGAGAAGAAAATCATCACCAGATTCACAAGGAACACATTTCGTAGCACGGAGAAGCAATACTCCAAGCCACAGCTTCATACTAATTGTCAAACATAGAGAACTGATACTGTATACTGGTTGTTGGGGTGGGATTGGCGTAGGGTGGGGGGTGTCCGTGGGTGGCTTTTGGCCATGTGTTTGATTTCCTCATGTCTTATTCATTGGTTGGAAGAACTTTGGATGCTATATTTATTGAATATTACCTGAATCCTATAAATTAAAGTGGCCAATTCTGTTACAATCAATTAGTTGAATTTCTCTGAAATCAAATTATATTTCAACAAAATGATGTTTCAGGAATGTTAATTGTGTCTCTTACTAACTACAGAAACGATTTCAGAACAATCTGAGATAGTGGGTATCGAAATTCTCTTTCTTGTTCCTTTTGAGGTGGAATGATCCTGGCAATCCCCCTATACACAGGTCTGAGAAAAATAACAAAGTAACTGAAGTCATTCTTATCAATAAAGCCAACAACGGTTACTCAACCAGTGTCCCATTTAGGTCTCTATTCAATCCACATTGCGTAAGTATAGCTTTACCGCGTGATTGAAATTTAAGATAGTCTTTGAAGAGGTAGGGTTTCAGTTGTTTTTTTGGAAGATGGGCAGGAACTCTGCTGTCCTAGCTTCAAGGGGAAGCTTGTTCCACTATTGGGGTACTAGGACAGAGAAGAGCTTTGACTGGGCTGAGTAGGAGCTGCCCTCCCTTAGGGGTGGGAGGGCCAAGATTCCAACCATACCATGTTATTACACAAATGTTTAAAGGAAGTTTCATGAGCTTGTGTAAGTGAAGTGATAATAATGCAAGTTTTTGCAGTGAGCATATCTGCCCTTAGGTCATTTAACTATGACTGTTGCATAAACCATTTACTTAAAAGCCATACAAAGTGCCATGTAGTCTGTTTCATCACCAGCGCTATCAGAGTACTATCAGAGTGCTTATTGACTTGTGGCCCGGACTTGCCCCTTACAGATGCTGTATCTTAATTTGATCATCCTGTTGTTGCAGAATTGTTCCTGCACAAGAAATGAAAACTAGTAGTGTATTCAAGGTATAAAAAGGCTTCTAACGTTTGTAATTTCCACGTTCAAATTTCTGACTTGATTTGCCCTAACGGAAAATGTATCAACCTCTACAAAAAATGTCCATTAAATAGTCCCCATAACAATTCACATTTTATGTTGCTGCAGGATTATTTTCTAATATAGATATGGCATCTATGCATGTATTCCAGCAACAGCATTAATTGTGGGGGTTTCTCAAAAACACATTCAATGGCACATTCAAAGTCCAACCACAAGCTATGATCTTTCCACAAACATGACATCATCTCTTACCATGACTTTCGCCCCATAGCACTAACATCTGTAGCCATGAAATGCTTTGAAACGCTGGTCATGGCTCACATCAACACCATCATCCCAGACCCACTCCAATTCGGATACCGCCCCAACAGATCCACAGATGATGACAATCTCTATTGCCTTACATGCTGCCTTTTCCCACCTGGACAAAAGGAACACCTATGTGAGAATGCTGTTCATTGACTACAGCTCAGCGTTCAACACCATAGTGCACTCCAAGGTCATCACTAAGCTAAAGACCCGGGGACTGAACACCTCCCTCTGCAACTGGATGCTGGACTTCCTGACGGGCCGCCCACAGTTGGTAAGGATAGGCAACAACACATCCGCCACACTGACCATCAACACGGGGCCCCTCAGGGGTGTGTACTTAGTCCCCTCCTGTTCACCCATGACTGCATGGCATCACACGACTCCAACACCACCATTACGTTTGCTGATGACACAACGATGATAGGCCTGATCACGGACAATTATGAGACAGCCTATAGGGAGGAGGTCAGAGACCTGGCAGTGTGGTGCCAGGTCAACAACCTCTCCCTTGACATCAGCAAGACAAAGGAGCTGATCGTGGACTATAAGAAACGGAGGGCCGAGCACTCTCCCATTCACATCGACAGGGCTGTAGTGGAGTGGGTTGAGAGCTTCAAGTTCCTCGCAGTGTCCACATCACTAGACACATCAAAAGTAATGTGGACAAACACACCAACACAGTCATGAAGAGGGAGTGACTATGCTTCTTCCCCCTCAGGAGGCTAAAAAGATTTGGCATGGGCCCTCAGATCATCCAAATGTTCTACAGCTGCACCATTGAGAGCATCTTGACTGGCTGCATCACCGTTTGGTATAGCAACTGCTCGGCCTCCGACCGCAAGGCACTACAGAGGGTAGTGCATACGGCCCAGTACATCACTGGGGCAAAGCTCCCTGCCATCCAGGACCTCTTTACCAGGCGTGTCAGAGGAAGGCCCTAGAAATTGTTAAAGACTTCAGCCATCCAAGTCATAGACTGTTCTCTCTGCTACCTTATGGCAAGTGGTACTGGAGTGCCAAGTCTGGGACCAAAAGGCTCCTGAACTGCTTCTACCACCTAAGCAGTAAGACTTCTAAACAGTTAATCAAATGACTAGCCTGACTATTTGCAGTGACCCCTTTATATTTGCACTGACTCTCTTGCACCGCTTCAATGCAGACTCATTGGACTCTCCCCACAAACTCACACATACTACACTGACACTCCAACACACACACACATAGTTTACATACTACTACATACGTTCAAACACATAAAACACACACGCATGCATTTTACACCACACACACACTTTTCAGACTTCACATACGTTGCTGCTATTGTTTATTATCTATCCTGATTCCCTAGTCACTTTTACCCTTACCTACATGTACATATTACATCAATTACCATAACTACCTCGTACCTCTGCACATTGACTCTGTACTGGTACTTCTCGTATATAATCTCGTTATTGTATTGTGTTACTATTTCCTTTTGGCAATTTTTCTTACTTCTTAACTCTGCGTTGTTGTGAAAGGGCTCATAAGTAAGCATTTCACAGTAAAAATCTACACCTGTTGTATTCGGGGTATTTTTGTAATAAAAAGTGATTTTATTTGGATTTAATTTGAAACCCATTGAAGAGGGCCAATCCATAAGAGCAGAGTAAGGATATTAAGGACCTGGAAGGTTATATATGGAGGAATGGTCTAACACCCCTACCAACGTCTTCTCCAATCTCATAAAACATTCTAGAAAAAAGCTCAGTGTCATTATCCTTGCAAGGGGAGGGAGGGTGCTATAGAGTATTGCAAACCGGGCTGGCAATCATTTTGACCCATATCTTTTTAGATTTTTTAAATTACTTATTAAAACAAATCTCTGTCTGATTTTCTCTTTTGGCGTACAATATAGCTCCGTGTTTGTATTATTTATTTTATACAGTCTTTTATGCTCATCTGTATTAAGGGTGGCAATAATTAACGACCTACTTTATACAGACTACAATGCGAGCAGAGTTGTGGGTCTTTAGGTTTAGGATACTATGTTGGATACTAATGCTTTTTACAATGACTGTCGTAGACCTGACCCGGTTGTTTTTCAATAGCAACCAACACTGAACGTGCCTCATAACGTATTCTTCCTTTGTAAGATTTCTAGGGGTCTTCTCCCCTGCAACCAAACACCCCCAATACAATAAGGTGTCAGAGCATTTTATGTTTTATAAGAGAGCACATACAATACACTAAAACAACATCAAAGTAGTGGAATATAATGAGTTCCTTATCAGAGTGGTCAATGTTATTGATCTGGCTGACTGAAAACAAGAAAGACTCAGAGAGCAGACCAGCTGTACAGCTTGACGAGGAGTTTTATTTGATCTCTGAACAGCGTGTGTGTGTGTGACAGAGGTGTTGAGCTGGAAAGCAGAGGGGTTCCCTCTGTGCCCTGACCCCAGCGGACGAGTCCACACACCACCCTCCAACATCAACATTCAACAACTAGCCAATTCATGCCTCTGACAATGTTGCTGTAATGTTGCCCAGATGTTTTAAGACAGTCTCCTCGGATCCCAATCACATACAAGCTTGCAGAGCCAATACAATGCACAAAACCTACGTTTGATCTGAAATCACAGATAAACCACGTGAAAAGAGGTTGTTTATTTTTGCCTCCACATAAAACTGTTGTGTGCATGAATAAATATAAAAGTAAAATAAATATAAAACCAATATGTATACACAATATAGCCTATTAAATTGAATAGAACTTTAACTTTAAACCCTTTTTCACCCACACTGGCCAGCAGAATTCAGGCTCTTTTGACACAAAATAAGAAAATAAATGCATAATGTTTAAGTATAATAATCTTTTTGGGCATTGATTGTCATCTGTTCTCTATTTGATATTTGTCATTGACATACATAACCTACTCTCATTTTTTAAAAACATATTAGAAGCTTTCAATAACATTTCTTAGTTACTATTCCCATATTTTTCATTGCACGTATAGTATGGGAGCGAGACGTTGCCAAAGACTAAAACAACAAAGGACAATTCAACTTGATTTTCAGATCTAGTCTTTCCTTATCACCTTTTCTATAACCGTACTTTGGATCAATTCAGTTATATTGATTGATACACATAATCAATACATAACAACAACAACGACGACAAAAGCCAAGTTCACTTGCACATATGCAGCACTGATCCTTTACCTTGGATGAGCTTCAAACTCTCTACATTGTATTTTGTATATTTTAAATAGGATGAAAATAATTGAATTGAATAAAATAAATACAAGTATTTCTTGTTGTTCTGCAAGCAAACTGTAGCTATATCTACCATATAATGTTGTGTTTACACTGTCATCATCACATGTTTTTCCTAACACTTCTCAACAGCTAAGTATCTTACAAAGAGGAGTCAAAAACAGCACTTTTAACAGCACAAAATCACAGTACCGGAATGTACAGTTCAGAAAACCATGCAAGCACATACACACATCACTATCAATCACACAGAAATACACACTCACTTCTGCAAACCCAAACTTTCATAAGACACACTCATACAGTGGCATACTTACATGAACACACACACAATGAGGTTACAGTACAACAGCACACACTGTCCTAAGCTAACAGCTCATAGGTACAAAGTGTTTAGGATGGCTCATTGGAGGTCACACGCTAACAATTCAACACATTACTACTAGTGACATAACAGTGTCTGCTAATCACCTTCACCCAAAGAGAAAAAGAGAGAGAGGGGACATAAGAAGAGAGATATAGAGAGGGGAGGGAAGGAAAGAGGACAACTGGGAACATCAGTAACCTGAAGGTGAACATTACCATTTTTTACCTTGTTTTTTCACCATGGCATTTAAGTGACCCATGCAGCCAGGCCTCAGGATAGTTTTACAAAGACCTGCCGCTCAGAGATGCGCTCACAACTCACAAGGGGTTGCACATACTGTGACAAATGGTTTTGTCCATGGTAACCTGGTCCCTTAGAGAATGTATGTAGCAGTAGACACAATGCTGTATTGAAATGTAGGACAGGACCTGCTAAAGCAAATAGGGATTATTCCTATTTGCGAGGAATGTTCCCTTTGGGAGTCAAACTAATCGTTTGCCTCATCGGGAGACAGCACTTCCTCATGCTCACACACATGCTGATCAGCTGACTAAGCCACCAGGGCTGATATAGAGGGGGAAATATTATGCTGCTTCAAAATATCTGTGAAACAACTGCCGATATGGACCCCAAATGCATTTGGTAGCAATTTCCCTCTGCCTGGGATTTGGGAATGATTTGCCATGTAAGGACCTATTGAAATCAGCCAAAAGCTCCCTGTATGTTCTATGCCTGAGAGGGAAGAGTGAGAGAAAAATCACACAAGACAAAGTAGTCTTCCTGCACCAGAAGCCTAAACCCAGTTCTGAAACAAATGGCATCCGCAAATGTACATTTTCAATAAAGGAAACATACAATACAGTACAGTGCATCATGTATAAAGAAACCACACATAGTTGGTAATGGGAGAGCAGGATAACAGGGGCTCCATCACAACCTTGTATTTCCAGCCTCAGCTGAGACCTTCTCCCGATCCGTACCCTCTGGGGCATTGCCAGAGGCAGAGCCATCAGTGGTGTTGTGGGCCAAGCCAGGCTGCAGCTTGAGGCCCTTCATTTCGGGCAGAGCAGGGCTGCCACTGCGGCTACGGCTGTGGCTGGGACTGCGGCTTTGGCTGTGCCGTGTTCTGTGCTTCTTTTTCCGGGGGCTGGGACTGCGGGACTTGGTCTTCATACCGTCCACTGTGCTGTCGTCCTCAGAGGTGAAGTCAGAACTGTCATCAGAGGGGCTACCAGCGGGGCTGGAGGTGGGCAGCTGGATCTGCAGAGGAGAGAAGATGGAAAGGAGGTGGAGGAGGAAGAGAGAGAAAGAAGAGACGATCAAGAAAATTTGAGCATAGTGGAGTAGCATAGGAAAAGAGTGTAGATCCAAATTAAGAAGAGGAGGACAAGGGGGAGGAAAGGGTGTGGAAGAACCAAAGGAGAGTTAAATTACCAATCCCATCATAGTCCAGTACTCCCATTATACCTCAACATTTGATATATTTACCCTAAAACCAGAGCATTGTAGGTACCTGAAAAGGCTCTGTCACACCCACGAGGGTGCTCGTGTTGTTGCTATAGTAACACAAAATAAAGTCTCCTGAGCCCTTGGGCAATTCTTCCTCAGTAAAGGTCACCTGTAGAGGTAAAGACAGGAAGACAGGGAGAGAGAAGAGAAGAGTCAAAACAAACAAAGATACTTAGACAAGGTTCTCCAGTTCATTTATGTGTTTCATAATATATATTTGAAGTCGGAAGTTAACATACACCTTAGCCAAATACATTTAAACTCAGTTTCACAATTACTGACAATTAATCCTTGTAAAAATTCCCTGTCATAAGTCAGTTAGGATCACCACTTTATTTTAAGAATGTGAAATGTCAGAATAATAGTAGAGAGAATTATTTCTTTCAGCTTTTATTTCTTTCATCACATTCCCAGTGGGTCAGAAGTTTACATACACTCAATTAGTATTTGGTAGCATTGCCTTTAAATTATTTAACTTGTGTCAAACGTTTCGGGTAGCCTTCCACAAGCTTCCCACAATAAGTGGGGTGAATTTTGGCCCATTCCTCCTGACAGAGCTGGTGTAACTGAGTCAGGTTTGTAGGCCTCCTTGCTCGCACACGCTTTTCAGTTCTGCCTACACATTATCTATGGAATTGAGGTCAGGGCTTTGTGATGGCCACTCCAATACCTTGACTTTGTTGTCCTTAAGTCATTTTGCCACAACTTTGGAAGTATGCTTGGGGTCATTGTCCATTTGGAAGACCCATTTGCGACCAAGCAAGTTCAAATCCCCGAGCTGACAAGGTACAAATCTGTCGTTCTGCCCCTGAACAGGCAGTTAACCCACTGTTCCTAGGCCGTCATTGAAAATAAGAACTTGTTCTTAACTGACTTGCCTAGTAAAATAAAGGTAAAATTAAAAAAGGTTGAGATGGTGTTCTTTTGCTTGCAAGTCTCCCCCATTTTTATCCAAACATAACGATGGTCATTATGGACAAACAGTTCTATTTTTTTTTTTTCAACAGACCAGAGGACATTTCTCCAAAAAGTACAATCTTTGTCCCCATGTGCAGTTGCAAACTGTAGTCTGGCTTTTTTATGGCTGTTTTGGAGCAGTGGCTTCTTCCTTGCTGAGCGGCCTTTCAGGTTATGTCGATATAAGACTTGTTTAACTGTGGATCTAGATACTTTTGTATCGGTTTCCTCCAGCATCTTCACAAGGTCCTTTGCTGTTGTTCTGGAATTGATTTTCACTTTTCGCACCAAAGTACGTCCATCTCTAGGAAACAGAACACGTCTCCTTCCTGAGCTGTATGACTGCTGCATGGTCCCATGGTGTTTGTACTTGCGTACCATTGTTTGTACATATGAAGGTGGTACCTTCAGGCTTCAGGCGATTGGAAATTGCTCCCAAGGATGAACCAGACTTTTCTAAGCTGTTTAAAGGCACAGTCAACTTAGTGTATGTAAACTTCTGAACCACTGGAATTGTGATACAGTGAATTCTAAGTGAAATAATCTGTCTGTAAACAACTGTTGGATAATTACTTGTGTCATGCACAAACCGACTTGCCAAAACTATAGTTTGTTAACAAGAAATTTGTGGAGTGGTTGAAAAACACGTTTTAATGACTCCAACCTAAGTGTATGTAAACTTCAGACTTCAACTGTATATATATAATACACATATTTTATATTAAAAGTCGCCCTTACCTCGTGTTCTACTCTATGGTAATCTGCCTCCTCCTGCTTGGCCCACACATAGCCTACATAGTCCTTATGGTGTTTAAATCCCACCTGGGAAGGCAAAGGCAACACCAATTGCTGATTTGAAAAAACTTAATGCCTTAGCTAAACATTATCTGGAATACTTCAAACTTCGTTAAACATTGAAATCAGCACTAGAAGGTTAAGAGGAAGAGTGAGTACCTTGTACAACCCAATCCAGTCCCAGGAGCTGCGTGCGAAATTAGGTGCAGCTTTGAATGTGCACGTGGCGTCTGCAATGCTGTTCCACTCATCCTCCACCATGATTGTCACCAGTGGCATGTCCACCTTATAGGGGAACTACACACAGCATTCTGAACATCAATATCATCATGGTATACAATCAATAGAACACAACATCAACATCTCTCTGCGATAACACAGCATCAACATACTGTCTGTATCTGTATCTGTCACTACCATGGTTATCCCAGTTTATTACAGGTTTCGGGTAAAGTTATGTGCATGTCACAGCTCAGGTGACAACTGGGACATGGGGGGAAAGAGAGGGAGAGGGGCTGTGTCTCACCTGGAGGGTGAAGATGGAAGAGACAGGCTTGTGGTCGCTGACCATGTACTCCATGTGACTGCGGTAGAAGTGCTGGGTGACCTTGGTCCCACTGCTCAGTCCTGACACAGAGCCTCTCTTCCCAGCATTAGGGGCCTGCCCAAAGGGAGCTGTGGACCTCAGACGCCACAGGATCCTGTCTGTCCACGCAGGCTTACGCTTCTTCCCACTGAGAGAGAGAGAGAGAAAGAGAGAGAGAGTAGGGAGGGTAAGAACTGTGATGATCAGAACACTCATCTCATTACATTTTTAAGTCAAAGAGCTGCAAGGTGGACCCCCCCATGTCATCACAAACCTTGTATCATATGTATCTGTCCCCACGTCAAACTTGTAAGTAGGGGGGAATTTGAGAGGTCCTTCCAGAAAGCCCACCAGCACCGTCTCGCTGTCTTTGGCCATGTTCAGCTGTAGAATTGGGGATAACAATTAATAATGTTAAAATGAAGTGTCTCTGTTATTTTGGTCTCTGTATGCCCTCTAGTGGCATCGTCTATGCATTACAAGCTCCGTTAAAGACCGTGTCATGGGCCTTTATCTTGAACAGGCATCTCACCTGGTCTTTCTCCCACAGCATGGTGAGTTTATTGTTATCAATGGCTGTTTTCACTGCCGGAATCTCCAGTTCATCAATGCGGAAATTCAGATCTCCAAACCAGAACACCACACTGTAGAGGAGGAGAAAAGTATGGAATGGATTGAGGACAGAGCGGAACTACAAAGACGCCTTTTTAATGATAAGGTATGTCCTCTAGATCAAACAAAATATATTTTTTTAGGTATATCGATGGCAAAATGAGGTACTTATTTTAGTGTAACCGTAACTATAGCCTCTATATCTTTTCTGGATAAAAGGGAGGTGGACCGCTCTGAGCATGCTTTCTTATGTGTTTGTTTAATTGTGCAAGTGCCTGGATGGAAACTTAAGTGGGTGGGTGTGCGCATCCATATGTAGAGTGACTAACTCGTGGTCCAGCACCCCTGTGGCAGCCTGGCCTTCAAACTGCTGCTGCTGCAGGATGCTCTCAAAGTCCTCCATACGCTGCTCAGAGTTCTCCATGTGGGCCGGCAGGTGGCAGTTCAGGAAACAGATGGTGTGACCGAACACAGACATGCGTGCACTCACACCCCCTTTATTACCCTACAACAAGAATGGAGAAAGGAGAGGGAGAGAGAGAATAAAGGAAGGGGTAGAGTGAGAGAAAAGGAGAGAAACAGAATAAGGTTGAAGATTGGGGACAGGAGCAGAAGAATGGCAGGATTAGTATGATGGGATAAAACATTCAATTTGCAAACCGAGAGAATAAATAGTATGAATAGTAGCCGAGCCTATGAAATATGACCACCGGTGCGTAAACATATGAGGGCAGGAAGTTTGCGGATACATTTATGACTAGTGAATGGCATGATCAATATTTCACGTGCAGCGATCTGTGTGAATGAAGGCAGGATGGAGCTGTGTGGTTCCTCCTGCTGCTCTCCCTCTACAGCTCTGACCTACTAAAAAACAAGAGATGACACAGCAAAGGGAGACCTGCAGAATGTGCTGATGCTTATCTGAGTTCATACAGGGAAGACAATAGAGACTTCACAGTGCATTACTACATGGAACTCTATGTATCTCTCAGTAAGACAGGCAGACAGATCCCCCCCTGCCTGCACACTTTGATCAACTGCATGGGATTTCATTAGCCTTAAAGGGTACACAGATTATTTTAACTTCTTAAAGAGTAGATTCAATAAAGCATGTTTTCTAATGTTTAAATATCTAAATAAATTATCTGGGGAGTGTTTAAGGCTTTGAACAATAAAAACATTATCTTTGGAAATACTAAAGCACCACCTTGTGGACATCAGAGGTATGGAGGGAGCACAGATATCCATACAAGCTTTGGGTACAGCCTGCCCCTCAAAACCCTTCCTGCTAAACCCTTCCTACTAATGGATGAACAGTAAGGGAAACAAAGAGGCCAACAGAAGCAAACCTCGAGGCAGGTCATTTTTCATCATTAGCACTGTCTGGCTGTCCTTACACTAACTGGCTGTGTGGAGGTTTTAAGGGTGGGTCAGTTCTGAATGTGAACTTCAGTTCAGTAATGCTGGCATGCCATTTTACTCTCTGGCCTAGAGTGTTGAGTCTTCATTGGTGTGGCTGTTTGACTGTGGTTCTCTATCAGCTGGGTCAGTTCTGTCATTTAGGTGTGCTTCTATGTCACTTGGTCAGTAGGATGGGTCCGTTCTGTTAGTTGGTTATGGTTCTCCGTCAGTTGGTCAGTTGGATGAGGTCTCAACGGGCAGTTGTCTCACCCAGTAGCCCCCCAAGCCAGTGCGGGTGGTCTCTGTCTGCACCCCTCGGAGGAAGGGGAGGTGGTAGTACTTAGCAAACACCAGCAACAACACCCCCTGCATCCGCTGAGACGTCACCTGAGAGAGGGACCAACAGAGGGGGAGAGAGAAAATATTAGTGATGGTGGTGGTGGTAATTTGTGTCCTGCTACCATTTAGGGGATAATTATTACTGTAATCTGTAAGCAAAGGAACACTTCTGTTTCATATAGCTAATTCTACACTCAGTTGCCAGTTTATTAAGTACACAACCCCGTTCACGAAAATGGTTCGCTCCTATAGACAGTGAGTCACGTGGCCGGGGCTTGCTATATAGAGCAGGCAGGCATCCAGGAAGTTACTGTTCGATTGAATGTTAAAATGGGCTAAACGAGTGACCTAAGCGACGTTGAGCAAGGTCGCATGCTCAACGTCACATGACAAGGAACTCGTCGTTCCTTGTCATGGATGGGCTATTGTCATGGATGGGCTATTGTCATGGATGGGCTATTGTCCTGGATGGGCTATTGTCATGGATGGGCTATTGTCATGGATGGGCTAGTGTCCTGGATGGGCTATTGTCATGGATGGGCTATTGTCTTGGATGGGCTATTGTCATGGATGGGCTATTGTCCTGGATGGGCTATTGTCCTGGATGGGCTATTGTCATGGATGGGCTATTGTCATGGATGGGCTATTGTCATGGATGGGCTATTGTCATGGATGGGCTATTGTCATGGATGGGCTATTGTCATGGATGGGCTATTGTCATGGATGGGCTATTGTCCTGGATGGGCTATTGTCATGGATGGGCTATTGTCTTGGATGGGCTATTGTCATGGATGGGCTATTGTCATGGATGGGCTATTGTCATGGATGGGCTATTGCCCTGGATGGGCTATTGCCCTGGATGGGCTATTGCCCTGGATGGGTTATTGTCCTGGATGGGCTATTGTCCTGGATGGGCTATTGTCATGGATGAGCTATTGTCATGGATGGGCTATTGTCATGGATGTGCTATTGTCATGGATGGGCTATTGTCTTGGATGGGCTATTGTCTTGGATGGGCTATTGTCACGGATGGGCTATTGTCACGGATGGGCTATTGTCACGGATGGGCTATTGTCACGGATGGGCTATTGTCACGGATGGACTATTGTCACGGATGGGCTATTGTCTTGGATGGGCTATTGTCTTGGATGGGCTATTGTCTTGGATGGGCTATTGTCCTGGATGGGCTATTGTCTTGGATGGGCTATTGTCCTGGATGGGCTATTGTCTTGGATGGGCTATTGTCATGGATGGGCTATTGTCTTGGATGGGCTATTGTCTTGGATGGGCTATTGTCTTGGATGGGCTATTGTCATGGATGGGCTATTGCAGCTGGGTTTCACTCCTATCAGCTAAAAACAAGAAGAAGCGGCTCCAGTGGGCACACGATCACCAACTCTGGAAAATTGAGGAGTGGAAAAACATTGCCTAGTCCGACGAATCACGGTTCCTGTTGCTGATGTCAGAGCCAGAATTTGATGTAAGCAGCATCAGTCCATGACTCCATCCTGCCTGGTGTCAACAGTACAGGCTGGTGGCGGTGGTGTAATGGCATGGGGAATGTTTTCCGAGTACACGTTAGGTCCCTTGATACCAATTGAGCAACGTTTGAACGCCACACCTTGTAGAATCCATGCCCGAAAAATTCAGGCTGTTCTAGAGCCAAAGGGGGGTCCAACCTGTGAATTAGATGGGTGTACCTAATAAACTGGCCGCTGAGTGTATATGAGCAACCTGTCTGTGCTGTCTGTCTGAAGCCTGCTAACTGTATGCCTTTCCGTCTCTGTGTACCAGTGATGTCTCTCTCTTTCCTCCTCGCTCTCTCCTCACATTTGCATTGTGCCCTGCAGGATCCAGTGGCCCAGCACTTCCTCTGTTTTGCATGAAGCAGTGAACATAAAGGAGGCCATAGCCAGCGGTCTAACCTCTCTGTCTAAACAGTAAACCCACGTGAGGGAAAAACATGGTGCCTGATTTTACAATACTGCACTGTGGAATACATGTTACAGCAGTACACAGTAGGTATGTACTCCCAAAGATCACATTGAGCCTCCCAGCCTGCATTTATATTTAATTAGTCTAGACTCTAGGTAATAAAGTGATTTATTCACTATCTATTAACAGATCCATGGACGATGCAATCGCCATCTCAGTGCACACCTTCCTATCCCACCTGGACGAGAGGAATACCTATGTAAAAATGCCTTTCGAATACAGCTCAGCCTTCAACAACATGGTGCCCTCCAAGCTCATCACTAAGCTCAACACTAAGCTCCAACTCAATCATCAAGTTTGCTGACGACACAACAGTGGTGGGCCTGATTACCAACATCGACGATACAGCCTACAAGGAGGAGCTGAGTGCCTTGGTGGAAAATAATCTCTCCTTCTATATTACATTTTTGCCTGTGATTTGTCTCGGAAAAACAAAATGTTTGATTGTTTGATACGTCCACCAAAATATCAATAAAGGTAGCCTAGGTAATAGTCTGTTTCTGCTCTCTTGCCAACTCATTATGGAATTGTCATGCCAAACAAAATGATAGCAATGGAGTTGGCAAGAGCACAAATAGATATGGGACCAAGCTACAATAGAGGACAAAAACTCCATAATGCCCTCAAACACCATAGTCCCCTCAAAGACCATAGTGCCCTCAAAGCTCATCACTAAGCTAAGAACCCTGGGACTAAACACCTCCTTCTGCAACTGGATCCTGGACTTCCTGAAGGGCCGCCCCCAGGTGGTAAGGGTAGGCAACAACACCTCTGATACGCTGATCCTCAACACGGGGACCCCTCAGGGGTGCGTGCTTAGTCCCCACCTGTACTCCCTGTTCACCCATGACTGCGTGGTCAAGTATTACTCCAGCACCATCATTAAGTTTTCTGACGACACAGCGGTGGTAAGCCTGATCACCAACAACAATGAGACAGCCTATAGGAAGGAGGTCAGAGATATGGAAGTGTGGTGCCAGGACAACAACCTCTCCCTCAATGTGATCAAGACAAAGGAGATGATCGTGAACTACAGGAAAAGGAGGGCCGAGCACACCCCCATTCTCATCGATGGGGCTGCAGTGGAGCAGGGTGAGAGTTTCAAGTTTCTTGCTGTCCACATCACCAACAAACTAACATGGTCCAAACACACCAAGACCATCATGAAGAGGGCACAACAACGCTTATTCCCCCTCAGGAAACTGAAAAGATTTGGCATGGGTCTTCAGATTATCCAAAAGTTCTACAGCTGCACCATCGAGAGCATCCTGATTGGTTGCATCACCGCCTGGTATGGCAACTGCTCGGCCTCCGACCGCAAGGCGCTAGATAGGGTAGTGTGTACAGCCCAGTACATCACTGGGGCCAAGCTACCAGCCATTTACGACCTCTATACCAGACGGTGTCAGAGAAGGCCCTAAAAATTGCCAAAGACTCCAGCCACCCTAGTCATAGACTGTTCTCTCTGCTACCGCATGGCAAGCGGTACTGGAGCGCCAAGTCTAGGTATAAAAGGCTTCTTAACAGCTTCTACCACCAAGCCATAAGATTGCAGAACAGCTAATCAAATGGCTACCCGGATTATTTGCATTGATACCCCCCTTTTTGTACGCTGCTGCTACTCGCTGTTTATTATCCATTATCTATGCATAGTCACTTTACCCCTACCTACATATACATATTACCTCAATTACCTCGACTAACCTAACTTGAATCGGTACTGGTACCCCCTGTATATAGCCTTGTTATTGTTATTTTATTGTTGCTCTTTTATTTTGGACATTAGTTTATTTAGTCAATATTTTTCTTAACTCTTATTTTTCTAAAAGGGTTAAGGGCTTGTAAGTAAGCATTTCACGGTACTACACCTTTTGTATTCAGCTAATGTGACAAATACAATTTGATTTGATATGTTGCCCTGTAAGTGATTCCTAGTGTTGAGATAGTGTTTTAAAACTGATTGAATAAGCTTTAACAGATGGTGCTGGACAGAGAAAAATACTTGATTGACTGATGTGTCTCTAGGGTGGATGGTTTGGCAAGCTCTCTTCTGATTGGTCTAATTGACTGCCAGGTCTGACAGTGGGCTGTGAGAGCACAGGAGAGAGGAAAGAGGAGAGGGCGGTAGGATATTACTGACTGTGAGGAAAGGGGGGGTGTTGGGTTACAGGCCATTTTTGGAAACCTCATGTCTGTGCAACATGCCATGACTAGACAGACTATTACCGTAGTACTGTCATGGTTCAAGTTCTGAGGTAGACTACAGACACTAACAACCCCTCAGACATTCAATTCTACCAAATAAGCCTGCCCATGCATGCATGTGAACACAAATGCACATAAAATGTTCTCATGAGCATTTTGGAGTCAAGCAGGGTATGAGATGGCCAGGGGACAGCATCAGTCTCACTGTCACAGAGCCATCAACATGGAGGGAGCATTAAAGTCCAGAAATAAACCAGCACCCTGGGAGACGTTCTCTTGTCTAGCTCTCTGCTGTTTCTCTGCAGCAGGTTCATCCGCTCTCCCTACAGCTCCAACAGGCCCAAACAATGTGTTAGACACTGACAGGTCAACAAACAACAACCAACCACACTGCACCAGCTGTGGCCAGGACCCCTCCTCTCTATTACTTTGTCTCTATCTCTGTCTCTTAAATACACACACACATTTTAATGGATGGAGCATAAATAAGCACATTTGAAACGGATGAGAAATGTTCCCTAACCAAGAGTGCTGCAACATGTGAGGGGTGAGGGGCTCAAGATAAGCCACAGAGCTGTGAGTGAGTGAGAGAGAGAGAGAGTGTTGTATGAGAGCCTGGCAGACAGAGGAAGATAACAGATAAACCAACACTGCATGCTTGATTGTAGTCAGCCCCCACGCTCCACTATGCCCTAGCATATTATCTCACATGCATTGGGAGGGATATGAGCACAGAGAGTGACAAAATTTGCTCACACTCCACTTACATTGCAAAACAGTTTCCACAAATGTATATAACATGAGCTCCATTTGTTTGCTCTGTAGTTAATTATGTTTTGTGTGTTTACCACAACCATGTGGTGTATGTGTTAGCGTGCTTGTGCATAAGTGTCTCTGTGTCAACCCTTTACTGACCAGTATGTATCCGAAGGGGCTGAGTCTCTCCATGCAGGCATCACTCCATTGGTCTGTGAAGAGAACGTCTTTCAGCCTTTTGTTGATCATGGAGTTGACTTCCTGTAGCCTGAGAGAGCAGCAGTTACACACACAGTCATTATACGGAGGCCATAGGGAGAGCGATAAAGATAGGTCAGGAGGGAGGGAGAGAGGGAGAGAGGGAGAGAGAGGGAGAGAGAGAGGGAGAAAGGACTGCAACAAGAGTAAATATGTAGGGGTAAACAGAAACACAACTAAAGGGAGCTAGATAGATGGATCAATGTCGTTTGACAGTTAACCCAACAACTCATAACCTAGGGGGACTGTATATTGAAGGATATAAGGGACAAGAGAGGTCTTCTGGAATAGTTGGTGATGGGGAGATGGTTGGCTGACTGCCACCTGGGAAAAGCTCACCCAATGATATACATGTCTGTGTTTCCATCCCCAACATGCAATCCCAGCAGAGCAGTGATGTCATCCGGCGGCATGGCACCGCCCACATTCCATGTTATTATGTGCACTCTATCATAGAACAGGAACACAGAAACTCACAATCAATAGAAGCTTGGTTCAACCCGTAACCAAATAATTAGGCAACAGATTCTTAATGAACTGCAGAATATTTCATTCATATTTCAGGACTTGGGTGGACACATCCTTATGCATTTAACATACAGTACACATACAAATTCTTTCTCTGATATAATTCTATTGATTTTCTGATTATCCACTCTCTCCATTAGCTTAATTAGCATCATAAATGAGAGAGGTTAGCAGAGAGCTCTGACAAAGCCTCGGGACACTGGGTCTGTGCTGTGAGCAGCAAATAACACAAAAGCAACACAGAGTGGGACTGCTCGATTTCATAGTTTCAGTGGCGAAGACGGGTGTTTCTCAACATGCATACTACTGTGCTCCCAGCACACAAATTGGGGCATGGTAGGGCCGGAGAATGAGTCCAAATCAAAGTATGCGAAACGGACCACGGAGGGCACTTCTCGAATAAGTATACCGTCTGTACATATTTTGAAGCATGCATCGGTGCAAGCTTCAATGGAAAATATGCAAACAAATATGATGCAACCACGTTAAAAGTATGCATATTTTCTTGAAACAACAGATCATTATCTTAGCTAAAGCGAGAGAAACTGCGATTGCCTATCCACATCTCACACAGTGCATTCGGAAATTATTCAACCCCTTGACTTTTTCCACATTTTGTTACATCACAGCCTTATTCTAAAATTAATTAAATCGTTTTTTTCCCCCTCATCAATCTACACACAATACCCCATAATGAAGCAAAAAATTGTTTTTAGAATTGTTTTTTCTTTTTAAACTAAAATTAAATATGACATTTACATAAGCATTCAGACCCTTTACTCAGTACTTTGTTGAAGCACCTTTGGCAGCGATTACAGCCTCAAGTCTTCTTGGGTATAACGCTACAAGCTTGGCATAGCTGTATTTGAGGAGTTTCTCCCATTCTTCTCTGCAGATCCTCTCAAGCTTTGTCGGATTTGATGGGGAGCATTGCTGCATAAATATTTTCAGGTCTCTCCAGAGATGTTTGATCGGGTTCAAGTCCCGGCACTGGCTGGGCCACTCAGGGACATTCAGAGACTTGTCCCAGAGCCACTTCTGCGTTGTCTTGGCTGTGTACTGAGGGTCATTGTCCTGTTGGAAGGTGAACCTTTACCCCATTCTGAGGTTCTGAGCGCTCTGGAGCAAGTTTTCATCAATGATCTCTCTGTACTTTGCTCCGTTCATCTTTCCCCCGATCCTGACTAGTCTCCCAGTCTCTGCAGCTGAAAAACTTCCCCACAGCAGGAGGCTGCCACCATCATACTTCACAGTAGGGATGGTGCAAGGTTTCCTCCAGATGTGATGCTTGGCATTCAGGCCAAAGACTTCAATCTAGGTTTCATCAGACCAGAGAATCTTGTTTCTCATAGTCTGAGAGTCCTTTAGATGCCTTTTGGCAAACTCCAAGCGGGCTTTCATGTGCCTTGTACTGAGGAGTGGCTTCCGTCTGACCACTCTAACATAAAGGCCTGATTGCTGGAGTGCTGCAGAGATGGTTTTCCTTCTGGAAGATTCTCCCATCTCCACAGAAGAAATCTGGAGCTCTGTCAGAGTGACCATCGTGTTCTTGGTCACCTCCCCGACTAAGGCCCTTCTCCCCCGATTTCTCAGTTTAGCCGGGCGGCCAGCTCTAGGAAGAGTCTTGGTGGTTCCAAACTTCGACCTCTGACATGCACTGTCAACTGTGGGACCTTATAAAGACAGTTGTGTGCCTTTCCAAATCATGTCCAATCAATTGAATTTACCACAGGTGGACTCCAAACAAGTTGTTGAAACATCTCAAGGATGATCAATGGAAACAAAATGCACCTGAGCTCAATTTCAAGTATCATATCAAAGGGTCTGAATACTTATGTAAATAAGGTATTTCTGTTTTATTTTTTTATTATTCCAAAACATTTCTAAATACCTGTTCTCGCTTTGTCCTGATGGGGTATTGTGTGGAGATTGATGAGCAAATAAATGAGTTTAATCCATTTTAGAATAAGGCTGTAATGTAACAAAATGTGGAAAAGGGGAAGGGGTCTGAATACTTTCCGAATGCACTGTATGTTACCCGACTACACTATTTTATCTTGATACATTAATAATGACATGCTGTGTTAATTTTGTCATGGTTACATGCCTACAATACCCATTGTAGTGTGCGTAGGTTGCAAGCCCATAGGAAGTCAATAGTTACTACTGTTAGCTAGCCAGATAGCCACAAAGAATTGTTAGCTAGCTACCCACAAAGAATTAACATCTACCTTGGATAACATTGGTTTTAGGTCATTTTTGCCTGTTACACTATCTGGTTAGCTTCATTATAATGATTCACATATAGCTAACTGATAGTTATGAAGTAAAATGTTTGCTTTGGGTATATATTTTTTCGTCTCTATTTCCATTGTCCTGGCTAGAAAGAAGACGGGTGTTTCTCAACATGCATACTACTGTGCTCCCAGCACACAAATTGGAGTATGGTAGGGCCGGAGAATGAGTCCAAATCAAAGTATGCGAAACGGACCACGGAGGGCACTGCATATTGAGAAACACCTGGAGCTCACCTGAAGTCTTCTACCACCTGGGCCTGTGTGTCCGCGGTGCCCGACACGGAGAAGGCCCTCTGGGCATGAGGGTTGAGGTGGGGAGGTATAGGCCTAGAAGGCGGTGGCTGGGGCACTGAGGCTGCCCTCATTGAGATGGGGTTCCGGGCCCCAGGGGGGTGGCCTGGGACTTTAGGGCCAGCCTTCAGAGTGGTTTCAGTGTACCCCACTGGCTCTCCAGGCCCCCCAGGGGGCTTGGCTGCTCCAGGCCGCAGGGGCTTATGACGGCTGGCCCCAGCTGGAGCATCAGGAGTGGATCTGTCCTGGTTAGCCTCTGTGGGGTCAGGTGTGGGCTCACAGACGTCTACAGAGCCCTCTACTCTGGGGGTCCTCTGAGGCCGTCGAGGCCGGGCTGGGACTGACGGTTGAGGAGCAGGAGCATTGGCGCAGGGTTCAGAGGTTGGCGTTTCTGTGCCTGGAGGTGCTGCTGGAGTGGGGGTTAAAACCTCTGATAGTCCAGATGGGTTCTCAGGGTGGGGCTGGCTTTGGTTCTGGTTGTCTTGATCCATCTCCCAGAAGCTCACTGAAAAACAATAGCAGGGGAAAGCCATGTTCACCATATTCCATCAGTGTGCCACGCAGTATAGACAGACTAGATGTTAAAGAAGCAATCGGAGACAAAAGTTCCAAATGTCTGGTGAGGGTGGGGAGGGTTATCATGTGCTCACACTGACTCAGCTGTTCATGTGATTGAACAGTTCACATTCCCCCCATTCCTAGGCTGCTCTGGCAGCATAATGCCAGCCCTGAGTGTTTGGCTGTCTGTCCTCTCGTGGGCGACTGAGAGCGTCTGAAACAGGTAATTAAGAGAGAGAGAGGGAAGAGAGACAGTGAGAGAGAGAAGGGTGAAGGTGTTTAATGAGAGCGGAGCATAAAGGGGAATAAGAGGAAGTGGGTGGGGAGGAGAGGGAGAGACGCAGCAGGTGATGAGCAGAGGAGGTAGAAACAGGAGAGAAAAGAGAGATAGAGCGCAAAGGAAGGGTCACCCAATTCACACTATAAATTAATACCCTCCTACACTTCACACCTCACACAGGTCTTGGACCAACTCAGAAATAGAATGAGGAGAACAAGCCGGGCTTATCTCAGCAGCTCTCTTTGTACCTGAGCCACCTCGTCTGTCATTCCCCCGGTAACCACAGAGACAGTTCATATAAGCTCAGAACACCTGATAGACACAAGTCACAGAAACCGCTGTAGGGTCTGCTGCAAACACAACCTTATAGCATGGTAATAACAACTGAGAGGGGGGGGGGGACACGTGGAGTATGAGCCAGCCTCTGGCCTGTGAGTGCCCCTGGGCCAGAGAAAGGTGACTCATGACAAGTCTGGGACACTGGCCATGCACATAACTCAACCACTGTGGTTGGGAGACAGAGACGTGAGGAGAGACGCCATCTCTCAGACTGGACCAGGAGATATAAGGAGGGCTCCTCTTGAATGCCAAGACTGCTGGGCATCCAGCCAACACAACATCACCTCATCCTCTATAAGGTATATCTGAAAGTACTGACACTATACTGTATCTATATTACAAAGCAAATGCCAGTGCAGTGTCGAGCAGTGAAGTCGAGCAGTGAATTTCAAGCACAGATTCAACCACAAAGACCAGCGAGGTTTTTCAATGGTTTGCAAAGAAGGGCTATTGGTAGATGGGTCAACAACAACAAAAAAGCAGACATTGAATATCCCTTTGAGCATGGTGCAGTTATTAATCACACTTTGGATGGTGTATCAATCAATATACAACAGTCTCTACAAAGATACAGGCACCCTTTCTAACTCAGATGCTGGAGAGGAAGGAAACCGCTTAAGGATTTCACAATGACGCCAATGGGGACTTTAAAACAGTTGCAGATTAATGGCTGTGAAAGGAGATAACTGAGGATGGATCAACAACAATGTAGTTACTCCACAATACTAACATAAATGACAGAGTGAAAAGAAGGAAGCCTGTACAGAATACAAATATTCCAAAACATGCACCATGTTTGCAATAAGGCACTAAAGTAATACTGCAAAGAAATGTGGCAAAGAAAATTATTTTTTTTCCTGAATACAAAGCATTATGTTTGGGCCAAATCCAACACAACACATCACTGAGTACAACCTTCATATTTTCAAGCATGGTGGTGGCTGCATCATGTTATGGGTATGCTTGTCATCGGTAAGGTCTAGGGAGTTTTATTTAATAAAAAATAAACTAAATAGAGCTAAGCACAGGCAAAATCCTAGAAGAAACTTGGTTCAGACACGAGGAACCAAATGAACCTTTCAACAGTACAATAACCTAAAACACAAGGCCAAATATACACTGGAGTTGCTTACCAAGATTACATTTAATGTTCCTGAGTGGCCTAGTTGACTTTTAGAAAATCTATGGCAAGTCTTGAATGTGGCTGTCTAGCAATGATCAAGAACAAACTTGACAGAGCTTGAAGAATTTTAAAATGAATTATGGGTAAATATTGTACAATCCAGGTGTGCAAAGTTCTTACCCAGAAAGGTGATATTAAAATGTATTGACTCAGGGGGTTGAATACATATCTAATTAAGATATATTATGTGTTTTATTTTCCATTCATTAAAAATATATATACACTACCAGTCAAAAGTTTTAGAACACCTACTCATTCAAGGGTTTTTCTTTATTTTAACTATTTTCTACAATGTAGAATATAGTGAAGACATCAAAACTATGAAATAACACATATGGAATCATGTAGTAAATAAAAAGTGTTAAACAAATCAAAATATATTTTATATTTGAGATTCTTCAAATAGCCACCCTTTGCCTTGATGACAGTTTGCACTCTTGGAATTCTCTCAACCAGCTTCATAAAGTAGTCACATGGAATGCATTTTAATTAACATGTGTGCCTTGTTAAAAGTGAATTTGTGGAATTTCTTTCCTTCTTAATGCATTTCAGCCAATCAGTTGTGTTGTGACAAGGTAGGGGTGGTATACAGAAGATAGCCGTGTTTGGTGAAAGACCATGTCCATATTATGGCAAGAACAGCTCAAATAAGCAAAGAGAAATGACAGTCCATCATTACTTTAAGACATGAAGATCAGTCAATAGGGAACATTTCAAGAACTTAATTTCTTCAAGTGCAGTCGCAAAAACCATCAAGCGCTATGATGAAACTGGCTATCATGAGGACCACCACAGGAAAGGAAGATCCAGAGTTACCTCTGCTGCAGAGGATAAATTAATTAGAGTTACCAGCCTCAGAAATTGCAGCCCAAAATAAATGCTTCACAGAGTTCAAGTAACAGACACATCTCAAAATCAACTGTTCAGAGGAGACTACGTGAATGAGGCCTTCGTGGGCGATTTGCTGCAAAGAAACAACTACTAAAGGACACCAAGAAACACGAGCAATGGACATTAGACCGGTGGAAATCTGCCCTTTGGTCTGGAGTCCAAATTTGAGATTTTTGGTTCCAACAGCCGTGTCTGTGTGAGAAGTGGTGTGGGTGAACAGATGATCTCTGCATTGTGTATTTCCCACCATAAAGCATGGAGGAGGAGGTGTTATCGTGTAGGGATGCTTTGCTGGTGACACTGTCAGTCATTTATTTAGACTTCAAGGCACACTTAACCAGCATGGCTACCACAGCATTCTGCAGTGATACGCCATTCCGTCTGGTTTGGGCTTAGTGGGACTTTAATTTGTTTTTCAACAGGACAATGACCCGACAGACCTCCAGGCTGTGTAAGAGCTATTTTACCAAGAATGAGAGTGATGGAGTGCTGCATCAGATGACCTGGCATCCACAATCCCCCGACCTCAACCAAATTGAGAGGGTTTGGGATGAGTCAGACCACAGAGTGAAGTACAAGCATGGGAATTGTAAGGGTTCCCGTCCTCCTCTTCTGAGGAGGAGTAGCGAGAAGGATCGGAGGACCAATGCGCAGCGTGGTAAGTGTCCATAATGTTTTTTAATAAAGACAATAGAACACTCGAACAAAACAACAAACGATGACGTGAATATACAAAACCGAAAACAGTACCGTGTGGACCAAACACTCACATGGAAAACAAACACCCACAACTCAAAAGTGAAACCAGGCTACCTAAGTATAATTCTCAATCAGGGACAACAATTGACAGCTGCTTCTGATTGAGAGCCATACTAGGCCGAACACAGAAATCCCAAATTATAGAAAAACCCACCCAACTCACACCCTGACCATACTAAAACAAAAGACAAAACAAAGGAACTAAGGTCAGAATGTGCCAGGAATTCCTTCAAGACTGTTGGAAAAGCATTCCAGGTGAAGCTGGTTGAGAGAATGCCAAGAGTCTGCAAAGCTGTCATCAAGGCAAAAGGTGTCTATTTGAAGAACCTCAAACCTCAAATATATTTTGAATTGTTTAACACTTTTTTGGTTACTACATGATTCCATTTGTGTAATTTCATCATTTTGATGTCTTCACTATTATTCTACAATGTAGAAAATAGTCAAAATAAAGAAAAACCCATGTAGGTGTTCTAAAAAGCTTTTGACTAGTAGTGTATATGTAATTCTTCCACTTTGACATTGCAGAGAATTTTGTGCAGATCGTTGACAAAAAATGTACAATTAAATCAATTTTAATCCCACTTCATAACACAACAAAATGTGGGAAAATTCAAGTGGTTTGAATACTTTCTGTTATCTGCTCTTAAAATATGTTACAAGACCTTCTGGATGCAGGGTTGTGACCTTGATGTAGAGTTGATAGTGGAGCAACAGCTCCTGGAGGTCAGTTCAACTCACGTGACAAGTCCCCCTGAGCTGTACATGCATGGTAACATTTTGTTTTGTATGTGGGCCAATAGCTTGGTTCCCTGGGCACATGCCTATAGTCCATGTATGGTGTTTTTGTGGAGGAATGCGGAGGGGGGTGTCTGGTGATTAGTCAACCGTGCATATACAGTAGCCTATCTCATGTTTGTTCCTTTCCCATTTGTACACATATCCTCTGGTCCTATCTCCTTTACCATGCCTTAACCCCTCCCCCCTCTTCCGACTCCTTATCTTCCATTTTACTTCCAACGTCTCCTCTGCCGTCATAGTTGGTCTATATCTCACACACACTGTATCTCTCTTATTTATTATCCTCTATTTTGCCTCTTCCCTGTATGTCTAATTCTATACCTAAAATTACCCTACGCTCTTCCTCTCAGTCTCTCTCCACGCCAAGATGACACATGTGCTGTGCACTCGGCTGGCTGTCACAGTCCCGATGGCCGCTTTCACATACAGCTAGAGATAACTATCAGCAGCCAACGGAGGAATGGGGGGATGAGGTCTGGAAATAAATGCTGGATGACTGAAAAGGGAGTATATGGGAGGTAGTGGTAGTATGACTGCTAGTGAGCAATACAGAAAGTAAGAAAATATGAAATTGTGAACATTATTTGGGAAAAATGCATTCATAGTAACTAACAAGTAAAGGAGTGGTATTTTATACCTACACCCCCCTGCGTATTTATTTGGACAGTGAAGCTAAAACGTTGGTTCTATATTCCAGTATTTTGGATTAAAGAGCTAATGTTTCATATGAGGCAACAGTCCAGAAGGTTGCCAGTTATTTGATGGTATTCCCATACATGTCTGTTTTGCCGTTTCATTTATTCACATTGATGCACTTTTCTCTCTTCGTGTATTCTGACCTTGAATTTAAGCATGAGAATAGCATGCTATTCACCAGCTATTCGTTTTGGGTGATCGAATCAATGAAGGTGTGGCTGAGTTGTGTCTACAGATACGACATATTATGACCTTGACGTAATTCCCTAAAAATTCCACCACCTTTAAGCGCAAGGAAACTATGAATAAGGTCTTGCGAACCTACCGGTTCCAAGTGGAAAAAGCATCTATTTTTTTCGCTGGAAATAACACCATTCTTCTCTACGCACTGTAATTTACAATTTGATAATAGCTATTGATAAGAGCCAGGTAAATGAGTCATCAGTTTGGATAAGGGAATTGTAAATATAAATGGCACTTGTTTTATATCTATTTTACCTTATAATCGTGAAATGGCAGCAAATGTGAAATGTGAAAACTGAAGCATATCAACATATCAACTTTCCCACAGTAAAGTTTATGAAATGCTGTGCCACTTTCCAGAATTTAAATTGTACGGCCTTTAAACTCGCAGGGATGGGCACTCTCGAATGACTTAATTATAGGCTACCCCGACTCTCTCGGTTTCCTATTTCTATCATGTTCAATATTAGCCAATAACAGAAATCGACAGTCAGTAGGCCTAATAAACATACACATTCAACAGCTAATTTACTGTTAGTTCGCTTCAGTTGGTATAGCCTACATTATAATTACATTTAATTACATTGTTTCGTTTACCATCATTTGCTTCCTCTGTAAACGCTGTCACCGCGGTGAGGTTGTTGCTGAATATCATTAGTAACAGTTGAAATGTAGGCTAATTAAATCGATATGGAGCAGAGCGATGATCAAGTCGTAACAGTTTGAACCCAACACATGGCGCAATACTTGGCGGTGTCATCACACAGTTCCATAGTTGAGCAGGCAACAGAAGAGGGTATAGGCTACAATTGTGCACTTTTCTTCCCATTATAATTCTACAAGTTTGTACACTAATCTTCCAACAATGCCAAGGGTTGAAAAACTGAATGTGGCAACTTTCAGGATTAATCAAACCACTGTATTTTTGATTAATTCATATATTTAGTAAAGGTTCTACAAACCTGTTTTTTATTATTCAGAAATACTTTCCTAACCTTAAATAATCTACAAGATCAGAGTATTTTTTAAATCTACCAATTGGTGCTGAAACAGAGAGGAATATGCATATATTTAGCTAGCTCCCTTTCATTGATCTATAATATTCTGAACACCTCTCGAAATAATCTACTAAATATTATAGTATATTCTACGAACCTGTAACCCGACACCTTGACTCGGTACCCCTGTATTTAGCCTCATTATTGTTAAACTTTTTTAAAAACTTTAGTTTATTTAGTAATTAACTCTATATTCATAAAACTGCATTGTTGGTTATGGGCTTGTAAGTAAGCATGTATTCGGCGCATGTGACAAATACAATTAGATTTTATTTGAGTCTATCGACAAAATGTACAACTAAAAAATACACCTTATTTAATTTAAAGATAAATGTATTGAAAACCCTATTGATCGGAAAACTCAATGAAGAAAAATCTGTTGGTCATCTGTTGGAAAGGTCTTCAGCAGTTGAAATACATTTATTCAGAGCGTGCAAGGTAGCCACACCTGCAGAGAGTGTTACACGACTGAATAAGGTAAGTCTGAATACCAAATATCAAATCAAATTCTATTGGTCACATACACATGGTTAGCAGATGTTAATCCGAGTGTCGCGAAATGCTTGTACTTCTAGTTCCGACAGTGCAGTAATATCTAACAAGTAATCTAACAAAATCACAACGACTACCTTATACACACAAATGTAAAGGGATGAATAAGAACATGCACATATAAATATATGGATGAGTGATGACTGTGTGGCATAGGCAATATGCAGTCCATGGTATAGAATACAGTACATGCATAAGAGATGAGTAATGTAGGATATGTAAACACTATTAAAGTGGCATTATTTAAAGTGACTAGTGATACCTTCATTAATCCATTTATTAAAGTGGCCAGAGATTTGAGTCTGTATGTTGGCAGCAGTCTCTCTATGTTAGTGATGGTTGTTTAACAGTCTGATGGCCTTGAGATAGAAGCTGTATTTAAGTCTCTCAGTCCCAGCTTTGATGCACCTGTACTGACCTCTCCTTCTGGATGATAACGGGGTGAACAGGCAGTGGCTTGGATGGTTGTTGTCCTTGATGATCTTTTTGGCCTTCCTGTGACATCGGGTGCTGTAGGTGTAATGGAAAGGCAGGTAGCTTGCCACCGATGATGCGTTGTGCAGACTGCCCTACCCTCTGGAGAGCCTTGCGGTTTAGGGCGATTGCAGTTTCCGTACCAGGCGGTGATACAACCTGACAGGGTGCTCTCGATTGTGCATCTGTAAAAGTTTGTGAGTGTTTTCGGTGACAAGACAAATTTCTTCAGCCTCCTGAGGTTGAAGAAGGCGCTGTTGTGGAGGCCCTGGAATGCGGTTTTAACCAATTAGCATTCAGGATTAGACGCAGCCGTTGTATAAATGACCAATATACCATGGCTAAGGGCTGTTCTTATGCACGACACAACACAGAGTGTCTGGATACAGCCCTTAGCCATGGTATATTAGTCATATACCACACCCCTTCGGCTTTATAGCTTAATTATAAACGCCTTCCTTCAAACAGGATGTGGGAAATCTGAGGTTTGTAGTTTTTGAACTCAGCCCCTATCGAATACACAGTGGGATATGGGTCATTTTGTAATTCCTAAGGCTTCTTCTAGATGTCAACCGTCTTTAGAACGTTGTTTCAGGCTTCTACTGTGAAGGGGGGCTGAATGAGAGCTGTTTGAGTCAGAGGTCTGGCAGCAGCCTCGATCTCAGTCACGCGCGTTCACATGAGAGGGAGCTCTCGTTCCATTGCTTTTCTACAGACAATGGAATTCTCCGGTTGGAACATTATTGAACATTTATGATAAAAACATCCTAAAGATTGAATATTTATAATGATATTTCTGATTTATGTTGACTACACAATATGGCGGATATCTTTTTGGCTGCTTTGTTGTCTGAACGCTGTACTCAGATTATTGGTTTGCTTTTTCCGTAAAGTTTTTTTGAAATCTGACACAGCGGTTGCATTAATGAAAAGTGTATCTAAAGTTCCATGCATAACACTTGAATTTTCATCAACATTTATAATGAGTACTTCTGTGAATTGATGTGGCTCTCTGCAAAATCACTGCATGTTTTAGAACTACTGAACGTAACGCACCAATGTAAAATGAGATTTTTGGATATAAATATGCACATTATCGAACAAAACATACATGTATTGTGTAACATGAAGTCCTATGAGTGTCATCTGATGAAGATCATCAAAGGTTAGTGATTCATTTTATCTCTATTTGTGCTTTTTGTGACTCCTCTCTTTGGCTGGAAAAATGGCTGGGTTTTTCTGTGACATGGGGGTGACATTTTTTTAAATCAGACACTGTAGCTGGATTAACGAGAATTGATCTTTAAAATGGTGCCTATGTCACGCCCTGACCTTAGAGATCCTGTTTATGTCTCTATTTTGGTTTGGTCAGGGTGTGATTTGGGGTGGGTATTCTATGTTATATTATTTGTATTTCTATGTTTTGGCCGGGTAGGGTTCTCAAATCAGGGACAGCTGTCTATCGTTGTCTCTGATTGAGAACCATACTTAGGTAGCCCTTTCCCACCTGTCTTTGTGGGAAGTTAACTTTGTTTGTGGCACATAGACAATACAAAACAACCATGAAGCTTAAGGGCTATTGTTTTTGTCGGCGTCATCCTAAATAAAAGGAATATGTACGCTCACCACGCTGCGCTTTGGTCTAGTTCTTTTGAAGGCCATGACAGCCTAATACTTGTATGTTTGAGAAATTTGATTTATGCGATTTCTGTTGATTTATATTTGGCGCCCTGCAATTTCATTGGCTGTTGGTGAGGGGCCCCAGTCCTAGACAGGTTAAAAGCGGTGGTTCGCGCTTTCAGTTTTGCGCCAATGCTGCCATCAATCCACAGTTTCTGGTTAGGGAATGTTTTAATAGTCACAGTGGATACAACATCTCCGATGCACTTGCTAATAAACTCACTCACTGAGTCAGCGTATGCGTCAATGTTATTGTCTGAGGCTATGCGGAACATATCCCAGTCCATGTGATCGAAGCAATCTTGAAGTGTGGAATCTGATTGGTCAAACCAGCGTTGGATAAACCTGAGCACAGGCGTTTCTTGTTTTAGTATCTGTCTATAGGCGGGGAGCAACAGAATGGAGTCATGGTCAGATTTTACGAAGGGAGGGCCTTGTATCCATCATGGAAGTTAGAGTAGCAATGGTCAAGAATGCTACCAGATCTTGTCGCGCATTCGATATGCTGGTAAAATTTAGGTAACCTTATTCTCAGATTAAAAGCCCCAGCTACAATAAATGCAGCCTCAAGATATATGGCTTCCAGTTTACATACAGTCCAGTGAAGTTCTTTGAGGGCCGTTCCTGTATGTTGTTATGATTGCACCATGAGTCGTTAATAATAAGGCATACACCCCCGCCCTTCTTCTTACCAGAGAGATGTTGGTTTCTGTCGGAGCGATGTGTGAAGAACCCAGGTGGCTGTACCGACTCTGACAATATGTCTCGAGTGAACCATGTTGCCGTGAAACAGAGAATGTTACAATCTCTGATGTCTCTCTGGAAGGCAACTCGTGCCCTAATTTCATCCACCTTGTTGAATAGAGATTGGACATTGGCGAGTAATATGCTCGGAAGCGGTGGATGGTGTGCTTGCCTTCTAAGTCTGACCAGGAGGCCGCTCCGTCTGCCTCTCCTGCGGCGACAACGTAGTTTTGGGTCGGCCTCTGGGATTTAAATCCCATGTCCAGGGTGGAGGTCCAAACACAGGATCCGCTTCGGGAAAGTCGTATTCCTGGTCGTAATGTTGGTAAGTTGATGTAGCATTTATATCCAATAGTTCTTCCTGGCTGTATGTAATAACACTTGAGATTTTCTGTGCTAACAATGTCAGAAATAATACATGGAAAAACAAATTACTGCATAGATTCCTAAGGACCTGAAGCGTGGCGTCCATCTCTGTCGGCGCCATCTTGGAAGTGCGTAGGAAAGGCGTGCTTAGGAAAGGTGTAAATGTCCTAGGAAATGCCGAATACAACCGTGAAATGCTTACTTACAAGCCCTTAACCAACAAAGCAGTTTTAAGAAAATAAGAGTTAAGAAAATGTTTACTAATGTCTTTTCTCCTGAGGACTACACATGGGCCTGAATAGACAGGCTCTAAATGACAGCAGGTACTTCTCATTCCACACACGTTCTACAGGGAGAGAGAATGATTTAATAATAGCCAATCTGTTATGATGTTTACATGCACCTCCATTGAGAGAGCAGGAGCAAGAGTGACAGCGTGAGCAAAAGAGAGGGAGTGCGTACAGCAAACAACACACAAGAATACAGCACAAATAAGTATAAACAGAATTTTAAACTGGATGGTTTCAGCTCTGAATGCTGATTGGCTGACATGGTTATTTATTTCTACTGTTCTAATTTCATTGGTAACCAGTTTATAATAAGCAATAAGACACCTTGGGGGTTTGTGGTATTTAAATGATAATACCCGAGAAGCCGGTGTTTGGAGGATATATTGGCACGGGTGTTGTTAGGCCCGAGGGCTGGCGACCGAAGACGTGGGCCATTTTTGCCACACCTCATGTGTCTCCCGGTCACAGCCGGCTGCAACACAGCCTGGGATCGAACCTGCAACTGTAGTGACATCTCAAGCACTGTGATGCATGCAGTGCCTTAGACCGCTGCACCACACGGGAGGCCCCGGAATGCGGTTTTAACCAATTAGCATTCAGGATTAGACCCACCCGTTGTATAAATGACCAATATACCATGGCTAAGGGCTGTTCTTATGCACGACACAACACAGAGTGTCTGGATACAGCCCTTAGCCATGGTATATTAGCCATATAACACACCCCCTTCGGCTTTATAGCTTAATTATAAACTGGTTGATTTAAGCTCTGAATGCTGATTGGCTGAAAGCTGTGGTATATCAGACAGTATACCATGTATTTAACAAACAAAAAAACTTTTTACTGTTCTAACAAAATTAATTGTGTGCCGCCCCAAGGGTCTCCTGGTCACGGCCGACTGCGACAGAGCCTGGACTCTGACCCGGATCTCTAGTGGCACAGATAGCACTGCGATGCAGTGCCGTAGACCACTGCGCCACTCGGGAGGCTGAACCAGAGATATTCTATAATGTTGTAAATGTATCCTCCTTCGTTACAAGACCCCAGGCTGTACATCATCTCACTTAACTAGTCTAACTAGAACCACTGCATGCAGTCCTGACAACTATCAACATGACTATCTGAAAATTAAAGTGAGTAGGTATTCTATAACCGAGAAATGGAAGAAACGATCCTCAGTAGGCTTTGAGAAGCTGGTATACTTTGGCTGGACAGAGTAGTAGAAGACTGCTCATGATGTTAACTGTGAAGGACAAGTCATGTCTGGGTAATAGGATTTGGTCTTTATGCAGAGGCACCATGTCCGATGCCAGTCACCTGATGGAATCCAACAAATTGTACCGGATAGTGTCAAAATATAAGATAAAGGGCTCCAGTCATTAAGGAGAATCAGTAGAGGCAGAACACAAGGAAGTTGTGCTTGGATGACTGGAACATTAGACAGGCTCCATGGATCTGGACGACTAAATGCCTGCATGTGGGTGAAATCAAAGGCTTCTGCAATCTTAAAGGGAAGTCAATTAAATACCCAAGAGTTCCTTCTTGCCCCGCTGCAATCTTTTAAAATTAGAAATATGAATTCCCTTCAAAAGGCCCTGCCAGAGGATATAACAACACAACATGATTTGGGGTTTTGGGTTTGTGATAGTGTATGAGAGTGAAGGGGGTGACTTCATAAACTGGACACTACAATTTAACTGGTGGGCCTGTGGTTACAGGAGCAGGATTGGATAGGCACAAAATATTTTGGGTCTCGTCTTGAACAGAAATTAGGACACATACTCAAATACTTTATCTCTCTCTCTTTAGGCAAATGGAGACATATAGGTATGTCTCTCTAGTCACCCCCAAAACCAATTCTTTCTTTGGCCGCCTCTCCTTCCAGTTCTCTGCTGCCAATGACTGGAACGAACTACAAAAATCTCTGAAACTGGAAACACTTATCTCCCTCACTAGCTTTAAGCACCAACTGTCAGAGCAGCTCACAGATTACTGGACCTGTACATAACCCACCTATAATTTAGCCCAAACAACTACCTCTTTCCCTACTGTATTTAATTAATTCATTAATTTTGCTCCTTTGCACCCCATTATTTTTATTTCTACTTTGCACATTCTTCCATTGCAAATCTACCATTCCAGTGTTTTACTTGCCATATTGTATTTACTTTGCCACCATGGCCTTTTTTGCCTTTACCTCCCTTATCTCACCTCATTTGCTCACATCGTATATAGACTTGTTTATACTGTATTATTGACTGTATGTTTGTTTTACTCCATGTGTAACTCTGTGTCGTTGTATGTGTCGAACTGCTTTGCTTTATCTTGGCCAGGTCGTAATTGTAAATGAGAACTTGTTCTCAACTTGCCCACCTGGTTAAATAAAGGTTAAATAAATAAATAAAAATAGCTGCACATTAACAACAAAAAAGTGAAGCCCTATCTGCTAAGGGTTGTTCAGTCTGTGAGCAGCAGAATGAGACCATGAGAAGCCTGTAGGACAGAGCTATTGGCAGGAGCTGCAGTGACCCAGTCGAGGAGTCTAACAGGCTGATGATGAGACACTAGGGGTGTGATTGTCTGGGCGCCATTAGATACAGTACAATAAGCATATTGATGAACTGGAAACACAAAACTATCTAGACATTATTTGAATTGCAGATGCCTTTGGAAGTTGTGTTTGGAAGTTAGGATATAAAAAAACATCCTGTTCTTATAACACGTGTAGCAATATGTCATGTACATATGTACATATAAATGGGTTAATTTACTTCTTCAAACTATAGTGAATGTATTTTGTATGTACATTAAAAATAATTGAATGTCAGCAGGAAACAATATCAATCTGTAAATCCTTTGAAAAAATCCAGAAATTGTGAAAAAGAGGGAAAGGTCAGCACTGTGAGTTCACCAGTTCATCAGGCCAGGGGGCATAGGCCACGCTAATAAAATAACAGTAACCGGGGTTGTAATGCTTTCTACCAGTCAGAGAGAAAAAAAGGGAGAAAAAAAGCTACAGTAAGTTATATGGTTTAAATGTCCCTGAGGAAAAGTAGAAAAAGAAGGCAAACTAAATGAAATAAGCCATTCTGAGGTGATATCTTGACTTCAGTTTCATGTACTTTAACGATCTCTTGGCAAGTTGAATTGTGTGCAACAACCATTGGTCCGTATGTTCTAAATTAAGTGACTGACTGAAGAGATGTATAAATGGATTTCTTCAGGAATCCAATCAACCAATGACTGAATGAGGCCAGTCGCTTGTGTGGCCTATTTCTGCTCCCATTTCAAGGGCATTGTGAGATAAAAATTGAAGGTCGGTTTAATTTGGTGTTTCAGTCTCAGATCTTATCTCAGAGCATGTCTGTGTATGTGTCAGGTAGATAACAACAGAGAGAGAGGGCATCTGTGTGTTTTAACAACATGATTATAAATCATGACCAGTATATGGGTGTTGTGGCTATTTCAATCAAGAGTTAGACCAGGTTAATTCATTAGTGCAAATGTGTACAAACGGATGCATGAGGGAACATCAGTCTAGTTGCACAAAGGATTTTTCCACCACTAGACATAACAATGCCCTAGGAGGTTTTTATTATACAATCACTATCCAGACTACTTGCTGAATTTTTATCTTCCCAATGGGCTCGGTGGTCCAATTCCTGTATCTTAACCCCAACCTCTTGCTCCACTTCCTGAAGCTGTGTAACTCAATCAGAGACAAAAAGTAACATGAAAGAGAAGCAGAGTAGGGATAGATGATTTCCGACAGTGGCATATGGGTTATATAATGATAGCACATAGTAGAGTGCCTATTGCAAACTGATAATACATAGGATAAATTAATTGGACATAACATTTATATTAGCATAATATGATAATGATTATGCTAATATGATAACAATTCTGATAATGAAAAGAAGAACACTGTCAATGTTTGTTTATATTATTCCTTGTATGTTAGGGTAATAGGGGGTAACTAAAACAATGTCTAATTGCTGACACAAAAAAAGCTAAGTTTAGAGAAAAAAAATTGGTGCTTAGGCAAATAAACTATAAAGGGAAATAAATGGCTACATTTTACACTTTTTTTTGTTATTTCATGAAATGTTGTTTTTATAAAAGGGGAGTTTGTTTTAAGTACCAGGGTAACTGTACTTGTAAGTACACCCTGTTACGCTCTCCCTGCCTCCTTCACTGTGTTTTTGTGCTTTTATTTGTAGATTGGGGACTGGTGGAGGTGATTAGGTCGTTAAGGTGACAAGTTGCACCTGGGTTTGGGACCTAGAAGATAAAAGTTCCTGGTGCCCAGTCTTGGTTCTCTTTCTCCACAAGCACCATTTTGTTTTGTGATCTAGTTGATTATGTTTTTAGATTAGGTGCACCCTTCAACACATTTTACCTTCATCCATGCATCTCCATTACACCCAGGAGAATGTGAATCCAAGATGGCGTAGCAGTCAGACGTCTTTGTCCTGTCCCTTGTATATATCGTTTTACATATTTTTTTGTCGCATATCCTTTAAAATATTTTGCTAAACCTCAACATCTAAATACTCTCCTGCAACCCGCCTCACCCAATGTGGTGTGGATCTGCTTTCTCTTCCTATAGTATTTATATTTACTTTGGATCTGGAATCCCTCAACTGAAGCTAGCCAGCTAACTACCAGCTATCAGTCAGCAAACCATTGCCAGCAGTCATCAGCTAACCTTCAGCTCGGAAAGCTCTCGTCAGTTCGAACAACGTGACTCTAACCAGAGCATAACGGACCTGTTATTTTTATCCCCGGATTCCTACCGCAAACTGAATTTTCATCTGGATCTTCACAACTAGCTAACCGCAACCCCGGATGACTACTCCTGGCTAGCGTTTCCATCCCAGAACAAGCACCAATTAGCTTGAAGCTAGCCCAGCCAGGGCTCCTGTGCTACCACCGAAGTATACTCCTGGGCTACAATATCCGGACCCCTTCTACAGCCGTTACGGGGCATGGAACCCCGCAGATCCCCTACGATTGGAATACCGTCATAATCTGCCCGAGGACTCCAACAGGCCCCTCAGGCGCGACGCCCACTGAAGGCCCATTATGCTAACCAGCTAGGCCTGCTAGCTACCTAGAGTTACTTGGAACCCTACTAATTCCACGACTGGTCTATCGACGTCACCGCACGAAGAGGCAAAAACAGAACTACCCCCATCGCGACGTCCCCCAAAGGCTTTCTAGCCCCTGCTATCTGCTTGCTTGCTAACCCTGTCTGCTAACTGCTAGCTTGCCTGCCCGGTCTGCTAACTGCTAGCCCTTGCTAACTGCTTGCTTGCTAACCCGGTCTGCTAACTGCTAGCCCCTGCTAACTGCTTGTTAACCCGGCCTGCTAACTGCTAGCTTGCCCCGGTCTACTAACTGCTAGCTGCCGGCCCTGGCCTGCTAACTGCGAGCTTACCTGCCCGGTCTGTAACTGCGAGCCCATGCTAACTACTTGCTTGCTAACCCGGCCTGCTAACTGCTAGCTTGTTTAGCCCCGGCCTACTAACTGTTAGCTTGTTAGCATCGGCCTGCTAACTGTCTGAATCGCCGTGTCCCCAGCCAGCCCAACCACTCACTGGACCCATATGTTCACTTGGCTAGGCCTCTCTCTAATACTTGGCATGCCTCTCTCTAATATCAATATGCCTTGTCCATTACTGTCTTGGTTAGTGATTACTGTCATATTTCACTATACCCTGCTCAATATGCCTTAACCAACCATGTTGTTCCACCTCCTACATATGCGATGACATCACCTGGTTTAAACATCTCTAGAGACTATATCTCTCTCATTACTCAATGCCTTGGTTTACCTCCAATGTACTCACTAAGTCTGTACCCAAACAATTTGAGCTTCAAATTCTAAAAATTCACCTTTCCAGAAACAAGTCTCTCACCGTTAACGCTTGCTATAGACCTCCCTCTGCCCCCAGCTGTGCCCTCGGTACCATATGTGAACTGATTGCCCTCCATCTATCTTCTGAGCTCGTGCTACTAGGTGACCTAAAGGTCACTAGATGACCTGGGACATGCTTAACACCTCGGCCATCCTACAAACTAAGCTTGATGCCCTCAATCTCACACAGATTATCAATGAACCTACCAGGTACAACCCCAAATCAGTAAACACGGGCACCCTCATAGATGTCATCCTAACTAATTCGCCCTCCAAATACACCTCTGCTGTTTTGAATCAACATCTCAGCGATCACTGCCTCATTGCCTGCCTCTGTAATGGGTGTGGGTCAAACGACCACCCCTCATCACTGTCAAACGCTCCCTGAAACACTTCTGCGAGCAGGCCTTTCTAATCGACCTGGCCGGGGTATCTTGGAATGACATTGACCTCATACCGTCAGTAGAGGATGCCTGGCTATTCTTTAAAAGTGCCTTCCTCGCCATCTTAAATAAGCATGCCCCTCTCAAAAAATGTAGAACTGGGAATAGATATAGTCCTTGGTTCACTACAGACCTGTCTGCCCTTGACCAGCACAAAAACATCCTGTGGCGTTCTGCATTAGCATCGAATAGCCCCCGTGATATGCAACTTTTCAGGGAAGTTAGGAACAAATATACACAGGCAGTTAGAAAAGCTAAGGCAAGCCTTTTCAAACAGAAATGTGCAACCTGTAGTACTAACTCACAAAAGTTCTGGGACACTGTAAAGTCCATGGAGAATAAGAGCACCTCCTCCCAGCTGCCCACTGCTCTGAGGCTAGGAAACACTGTCACCACCAATAAATCCACTATAATTGAGAATTTCAATAAGCATTTCTCTACGGCTGGCCATGCTTTCCACATGGCTACCCCTACCCCAGTCAACTGCCCGGCACCCTCCACAGCAACCCGCCAAAGCCCCCACCATTTCTCCTTTACCCAAATCCAGATAGCTGATGTTCTGAAAGAGCTGAAACATCTGGACCCCTACAAATCAGCCGGGCTAGACAATCTGGACCCTCTCTTTCTAAAATGATCTGCCGAAATTGTTGCAACCCCTATTACTAGCCTGTTCAACCTCTCTTTCGTATCGTCTGAGATTCCCAAAGATTGGAAAGCTGCCGCAGTCATCCCCCTCTTCAAAGGGGGTGACACTGTAGACCCAAACTGCTCCAGACCTATATCTATCCTACCCTGTCTTTCTAAGGTCTATGCAATCTGGTTTCAGAGCTGGTCATGGGTGCACCTCAGCCACGCTCAAGGTTCTAAAAACAACATAACCATCAGGCAGGTCTGAGTCGGGCCTGGAACTACTTCTCTGATAGAGTTCAGTGTGTCGACGGACCTCTCTATGGTTTCTGTATACATCAATGATGTCGCTCTTGCTGCTAGTGAGTCTCTGATCCACCTCTACGCAGACGACACCATTCTGTATACTTCTGGCCCCTCCTTGGACACTGTGTTAACGAACCTCCAGACGAGCTTCAATGCCATACAACTCTCCTTCCGTGGCCTCCAACTGCTCTTAAACGCAAGTAAAACTAAATGCATGCTATTCAATCGATCACTGCCCGCACCTGCTCACCCGTCCAGCGTCACTACTCTGGACGGCTCTGACTTAGAATACGTGGACAACTACAAATACCTGGGTGTCTGGTTAGACTGTAAACTCTCCTTCCAGACTCACATTAAGCATCTCCAATCCATAATTAAATCTAGAATCGGCTTCCTATATCGCAACAAAACATCCTTCACTCATGCTGACAAACATACCCTCGTAAAACTGATTATCCTACCGATCCTCGAATTTCGATGATGTCATCTAAAATGACTTAAATGTAAATGTAAATCTATAAAATTAGCCTCCAACACTCTACTCAACAAACTGGATGCAGTCTATCACAGTGCCATCCGTTTCGTCACCAAAGCGCCATACACTGTACGCTCTCGTTGGTTGGCCCTCGCTTCATACTCGTCGCCAAACCCACTGGCTACAAGTTATCTACAAGTCTCTGCTAGGTAAAGCCCCGCCTTATCTCAGCTCACTGGTCACCGTAGCAGCACCCACTCATAGCACGCGCTCCAGTAGGTATATCTCACTGGTCACCCCCAAAGCCAATTCCTCCTTTGGTCGTCTTTCCTTCCAGTTCTCTGCTGCCTATGACTGGAACGAATTGCAGAAATCTCTGAAGCTGGAGACTCACATCTCCCTCACTAGCTTTAAGCACCAGCTGTCAGAGTAGTTTACAGATCACTGCACCTGTACATAGCCCATCTGTAAACAGGCCATCTATCTACCTACCTCATCCCTATACTGGTATTTATTTATTTAGCTCCTTTGCACCCCAGTATCTCTACCTGCACATTCATCTTCTGCCGATCTACCATTCTAGTGTTTAATTGCTATATTGTCATTACTTCGCCACCATGGCCTATTTATTTCCTTAACTTACCTCATTTGCACTCACTGTATATAGACTTTTTGTTTTCTTTTGTTCTACTGTATTATTGACTGTATGTTTTGTTTATTCCATGTGTAACTCTGTTGTTGTACGTGTCGAATTGCTATGCTTTATCTTGGCCAGGTCGCAGTTGCAAATGAGAACTTGTTCTCAACTAGCCTACCTGGTTAAATAAAGGTGAAATAAGAAAATACATTTAAAAAACCCTCACATCAAATCAAAATCAAATCAAATTTATTTATATAGCCCTTCGTACATCAGCTGATATCTCAAAGTGCTGTACAGAAACCCAGCCTAAAACTCCAAACAGCAATCAATGCAGGTGTAGAAGCACATGCCTACTTGCACACTTCACAGGTTAGTTTTCCTTTGTAGTTTTACACTTTGTTAGTTATTTAAATAAAAAAAATTGTTACTCCTTAACTGCCAACATGTAGACTGCCTTGCTTGTCACCATCTAAAAGCCAGGTTGTGACACCCCCCCATGGGTAGAAGATTAAGAGTTTCACACAAGTGTGTTAATATCATTTAATCTGTTTTAATTAGAAATTATTTAGTAGGTTATACTTAAAAGCTAAGTCTAGTTGTCTTATTTGAATTATTTAAATATAATATGGGGGGAAATGGGGTTGCATATGTCACCATTAAAATCTGCACTATGAGGAGATTTGACGTAAAGATCATCTTTTTAACTCACCTGCACATACATTTTCTTTCTTTGTTGTTTCTTTTCTATACAATCCTTTATGTACAATTGCACTAAATATTATTTGAATAAATCAAGATTGAATCCCAGCAGTCTTGAAAATGACATTCAAGAGCAAAAGATTTTCTACAGTTTTTAATTAAAAAAGTTATTAATTGGAATATAATATTGGAATGGAATATAATTGATAACACTAAATAACATTGGAATATAACATTTAATAACAATAACTTAAGTAATTCATTCAGTGTACCATTGATGTGGCAACTCTCTTATGCTCTGCTATTGCACATTTTTTATTTGTAGATACGTCACAAATAAAACTATACCCAGTAAAATTGGAGAACAACTCACGAGCCCACCTCCTGCACTGCTCACACCTAATCCAGGCCCCACCTGTGACTGAAAATGGAGAGAGATGCCAATTGAAAAGCTCTCCCTTAAAAATGTAGCTAGATATATAAACTATATAACATAAATGCTGTGTAAAATAGCTAAAGGCTACAAAGTAACATTAACTGTAAAGCTATCAGTCACTAGTGGAAACATTTACAACTGCAATTAAGTTACCGTTATCTTTTTATGTGTTTTACATAAACAATCTGGTTGTAAGGTTGCGAGCTAGCGCTCCTAGCACTTTATGCTAATGAAACAGTATACTTTTAAACCATCCCCTCACCCATACCCGGGCGCGAACCAGGGACCTTCTGCACACAACGACAACAGTCACCCTCGAAGCATCGTTACCCATCGCTCCACAAAATCCACGACCCTTGCAGAGCAAGGGGAACTACTACTTCAAGGTCTCAGAGCAAGTGACGTAACCGATTGAAACGCTATTTAGCGCACACCGCTAACTAAGCTAGCCGTTTCACATCCGTTACACTAACGAGCTAGCTGGCTAGCGTTTACTGCTTGTGAAGTTGCTAGCTAGCAAGTTAGCATAAACTAGTGCAAACTGGGATAGTCATTGTCTCAATGACAGGTAGAAGCACATTCATAACCATAAAGGGGTAACTAGCCCCCGGGGGGGATGTGGGTGAGTTGCCCCCAACACACTCATCCAACATATTACTACTTTACTCAAAAAGTATCTTTATTTTTCTGTTTAAACAAGTGGACTATATATCTTAAGGCTTTCCTACTTGTACATAAAAAATTTAAAAAACACAATTTCAAAAAATTTGATCAATTTACCACAAAAACGTTGTGATGATATGGAGGAAATGTTTTGTTGAGCAAGAATAGTGGCAACCAGGGAAAGTGTTGGGAAAATAATTTGGTGACATCTTGTGGTCTTCATGTGAATTAAATGTGTGTGTGTGTGTGTGGGTGGGGGGGGGTCAGTTACCCCAGGGGCTAGTTACCCCCTAGTACCCTACCATCAAGTGGGCTAGATTTTTTTTTTTACTGTACAGCTTGTAGTGGTCATGGTTATGTTAGGTAATAACTCTGGATGTTACAGTGAGTCAGAGGACACCAGATTAAATACATGAAACCTCAGAAATAATATAATACGAACAAATATGAAAACATATGCACACACTACTGTAAGTCACTCTGGATAACAGCGTCTTCTAAATGACTAGAATGTAAATGTCTAGGATTGGCGGCAGCATGCAATGACGTGTCTTTACTATAACACAGTTACAGAACTAAATTACCTGTTCAGTCAATATCACAGATGAAAGGATGACAGGCGACGAGATAAACCCTCCGAATGAAGGATTGGTTAGTTAATTTAGAGTATCGCCTGATGCTTGTTCGGCGCAACCTCTCCTGGGGATGAATAGGTCTGAGCTATTACTGTATTTACGCCTTGTCAGAGGATGAGGTTTAAATAGCCTTCCACGTTACAATACTGTTATAATATCAGACCTGCCTGACGTTCTTCAAATGAAACCATCGGCATCACAGCGCGTTCCACACTGGCGAGCAGATGAGCTACCAAGTGAACTTTTGCAAGGTTCCAAATCCACGCTCACGAGAAAAAGATACATTTCATAAACAAACCGGGCGTACGTCCATATTCACCCGTTGCGCTTATCAGTTTCTAGTCTGAATGATAAAACAACGGTTACACGACGAATGCAAGTACTGCGTCGATTAAACTGTTATTTCTTGGACTGTTTGGTAGCCTTTGCCCTTTAAATTGTGAATGTGAACACTCTTTCGGTCGGTTCCGTACGCGAACGTCCACTACGACTACGCGTTGCTCTGTTGATGATGAGTAGCTACTCAGACAGCCTACGTAGCGATTGTGGAGCTTTACCGCCACACAGCGGTTAGATTTGTGAACTGGCTCTTTACAGAAATGGAACCGTGAAGGTTGCTCAATGTCGTGCAATTTGGCGAGGTGGAACGTGCGTCTTTGCGCAACTTTACAATATTTGTATTTTATTTTCATGAACAATATAATAAATGTGCCTTGATACCTCTTATTTACAATGTATTACATTCAGTCCATTCCGTGTCCAAGGGTTAGTCTATACCCCCTCTCTGTATACCTAGGCTACAGGCCGCCCACTATTCTACACGTGCATCCATTCAAAGACTCCATACGCGCGCGCGACGTATCCATATTTAAATGTCATATTGATACTAGAGCAGGTTTTGTTATGTCTCATGTGGCCTATTATGTAAACATGGGCCGAGTGTGGACTTCTTGTGTTTCTCAGTTAGGAGAGGCAGTAGGCTCCACTTCAGTTCCCACGAACTACACACACAATAAATAATTACTTCGGGCCCGAGCTCCACCATCAAGCACTTGATAATGAGGGAATAGAATGTCTAATTTAAAGCGACAGGATTATAATATTGCAAAATATATTATCATTAAACATATGTCCACCATCTATTCAAATGACAATATTGTAAAATTATAGTGGAGAAGGCCTATGCCATATTGGTCACAGAATACAAGCTCTGCTTTTCTAGTGACAGTACAGAGATAATTTGCAATGCAACTAGGAGACAGGCATTCATAATGGAAATGATTAATTATTCATATTCATGAATAGGTTTACCCAATGTCTGTATGCATAAGCACTGTGTATATCCTATGACAAATAGCTATGAATCTCTGAGCTGAAATGACACTAAATAGACTCCAGGTTTAATAAACCATTAAAAAACAGAATCCTAACGTCAAGCATCAACACTAATTAAATTATCACTTTTAATGAGCTATAACCCACTGTCGTGTCTTTGGCTATGCCGGATTAAGTGGTATGACATGCTATTCTATAAAATCCTTTCTCCGCAATTAATATTACCTGATTGACCTAATCATGTAAATGTAATTAACTAGAGAGTCGGGGCACCACAAAATAATATTTATAGAGCTGTTATCTTCCGAATAAACTCTTAAAGACCTAGTAATATTTTACATCAATAGAAGTCAATATTAATCGTCACCTTGATTCAGTCTCATCTGAAAGTTGTAAATTCTTGGTTGTCTTCACGAACCCTGGCTAACAAGTTGAATCAGCAATACAAAATTGGGTTTAATTATTTATTTACTAAATACCTAACTAATCACACAGAATTACATATACAAGGAATGAATTATACCTTGATTACAAATTACGTCATAAAGGAAAATGACCCTAGCGGGCGGAACAGATATGACAGCTGGTTACACAAAAGAAAAGGGGCTGGGTTTGAGAGAAAGAGCGGGAAGATTGAGGGACAAAGAGAAAAGCTGTGCTATCGTAAATACAGTATCTTATGCATTCTAAATTACTGCCCATTTGGAAAAGGAAAATGCAATAAATATTTACTCTGAGCTGCGCTTCGGTATGTTGGTGGTAGATTGATGGCCGTGTTGCCAAACCGAGTCCTTTGTTCTTTGAAGAATGTCTCTGGTTGTCAATTGGATACATTGTAGTAACGTCGTTGTGTGGTAGACGGGATACTCTGTTCTTTCCAAGCCCACGTTTGCAGCTGCTGTTGCTAACTCAACAGCGAGGAGGTATCATGTCTCTAGTGAATAAGAGTTCAAAGTTCATACCATTCGCAACCAAAGCTCATGCTGGCTTAGTTCTGTAGTTGACATGTTAGTCATTTAAAGCAGAGGCTGCAGACCTCACATACATGGAACAGCATGTTACATTTCCTTCAAGGCTTTATATAGTGGAGCAAGAAGGGTGTGTGGAAAGTTTTATAACCCATGGCTTCACAGGGGCGGGCCACTGATTGAGAAGAGCCCTAACCTTATGAAAAGCCAAATCTCTCATTTGGAAGCTAAAATTACATTTAATCTCTTCACCAATAATTTTATATTCAAACATTTAAATTGAACAACAATTCCATGTGAATCTGATAACTGATGCGTAGACTTTCCACTGTAGAGTTTATGTCATCCTATCATTGAGGAGAATGTCTCAGATGACAACCGAACTGACATCATATTCATTAAGTACCACCGCATATGTTCAATTGGTCGGATTACCAGAATATAGTTAATTTCCCCCCACCTTCTGATGTTCCCAGAATCTATGTCAACCAAGGGTTTTTTCAAATGTCATGTCAGTAGGTTAGAGAGAGGAAAAGGGGGGGAAGAGGTATTTATGACATAAACCTACCCCTAGGCCAACATCATGACACCACATATGACCTTGTTCTGAAGCTGTGATTACCAGCAACATTAAGTTACCAAGGCAACATCCCAGGGTTCCTGTCCACCACATAAGGCCTACTGTACGACTTCCTGAATGACAGTGTAAAACCTCTGTAAAATTCATGACCTTCCCCCATTTATTGTGGTGGATGAGTCTGGCTCAGTTCTATCCCCAATGTGGCCATGGGGCACAGTGCCCAATTTTTCAGTTTTTGAATTGTTAAAAAAGTTTGAAATATCCAATAAATGTCGTTCCACTTCATGATTGTGTCCCACTTGTTGTTGATTCTTCACAAAAACATACAGTCTTATATCTTTATGTTTGAAGCCTGAAATGTGGCAAAAGGTCGCAAAGTTCAAGGGGGCCGAATACTTTCGCAAGGCACTGTAGATTGATGAGGGGGGAAAAAATGATTTAATCCTTTTTAGAATAAGGCTGTAACGTAACAAAATGTGGAAAAAGTCAAGTGGTCTGAATACTTTCCAAATACACTGTAAATCTGCTATGTAGAACAAACATGCCACTCCAATATGTAGAATAAGGAATCACGGCAACTCTATTCATGAGATTTCTATCTGCAACATTCAAAAACGTTTTGCAACTGAATGTGGCCCAGGAATGCGATTGACGTGGCAAAGGGTCCAGACGAGACAGTAGTTGAACATTACCTTAGAGTAGTAGTACATTGTGTTTTTCAAGAGTACCTGCTGTAAAACCAAATGAGCAAGACAGTCTGCTCGGCACGAATCCGAATAAGCAAGACCGTCTGCTCGGCACGAATCCGAAAGAGCAAGACCGTCTGCTCTGCACGAATCTACTCGCCGCGCAGGAATCAAAGGAAATTATGTTTTTATTCATTTTTGCCAGCTTACTTCACTGTGTGTCGGTTTATGATGTAGATCTGAAGAAACTGGATGGTCTCGCAGAAGCAAAGCTGGAGGTAGGATATCGTATGCAGTTGTGTTCATATATTCTAATCTATTCTATGTTTATTGTAAATAAATGATTCCTCCTCCACCAAACTTTACAGTTGGTACTATGCATAGGGGAGGGTATCATTCTCCTGGCATCCGCCAAACCCAGATTTGTCTGTCCGACTGCCAGATGGTGATTAATCACTCTAGAAACACGTTTCCACTGCACAAGAGTCCAATGGCGGCGAGCTTTACACCACTCCAGCCAACCTTGTATAGGTTTGTTGATTGATGTATTGCAAGTGCTGATGGATTTGTAAAATGTATAGCGGTTTGCCCAAAAAAGCAGAGATACACTAATCATACACTCTTCTTCCCTCAGGTCAAAGCCTTTGTGATCCAGGATATTCCTCTTTAGAATCTTTTTCATTTTGGTGCTTGTGATGGCAGACGTGCAGAGATGTGGTAGGTAGGGGCTCTGCCGTGATATGGAAGCCATGCACTGGATAAGGTCTGGATTAACTTGTTGACCATGTTTATATCTGATTTAGCCACCTTAGAATAAATCAATAACAGACTTTTCACTGATTTATAAACTACACTACATGACCAAAATGTCGTATGTCGTCGAACATCTCATTCCAAAATCATGGGATTTAATGTGGAGTTGGTCCCTCTTTTGCTGCTATAACGGCTTCCACTCTTCTGGGAAGGCTTTCCACTAGATGTTGTAACATTGCTGCGTGGAGTTGCCTCCATTCAGCTACAAGAGTATTAATGAGGTCGGGCACTGATGTTGGGGCGATTAGGCCTGGCTCGCAGTCAGCGTTTTAATTCATCCCAAAGGTGTTTGATGGGGTTGAGGTCAGGGCTCTGTGCAGGCCAGTCAAGTTCTTCCACACCGATGAACCATTTCTGTATTGACCTCGCTTTGTAAACTGGGGCATTGTCATGCTGAAACAGGAAAGGGCCTTCCCCAAACTGTTGCCACAAAGTTGGAAGCACAGAATCGTCTAGCATGTCATTGTTTGCTTTAGCATTAAGATTTCCCTTCAATTGAACTAAGGGGCCTGAACCATGAAAAATAGCCCAACCATTATTCCTCCTCCAACAAACTTTACAGTTGGCTCTATGCCTTGGGGCAGGTAGCATTCTCTTGGCATACGCCAAACCCAGATTTGTCTGTCCGACTGCCAGATGATGAAGCGTGATTCGTCACTCCAGAGAACGCATTTTCCACTGCTCCAGAGTCCAATGGCGGCAAGCGTTACACCACTCCAACCAACACTTGTCAATGCGCATGGTGATGTTAGGCTTGTGTGTGGCAGTTCGACCATGAAAACCCATTTCATGAAGTTCCCGAAGAACAGATCTTGTGCTGACACTTCAGGATCCCTGTCCTGTATGGAGCGCAATGTCCAAACCTCACATGAAACAACTTCCTACTACCTGAACAAAAATATAAACGCAACATGCAACAATTTCTAAGATTTTACTGAGTTACAGTTCATATAAGGAAATCAGCCAAATAAAATACATTCATTAGGCCCTAATTTATGGATTTCACATGACTGGGAATGCAAAAATGCATCTGTTGGTCACAGAGCAAAAGGTAGGAGCATGGATCTGAAAACCAGTCAGTATCTGGTGTGACCATCATTTGCCTCATGCAGTGTGCCACATCTCCTTCGCATAGAGTTGATCAGACTGTTGATTGTGGCCTGTGGAATGTTGTCCCACACCTCTTCAATGGCTGTGGATAGTTGCTGGATATTGGTGGGAACTGGAACACGTTGTCGTACAAGTTAATATAGAGCATCCCAAACATGCCCAATGGGTGACATGTCTGGTAAGTATGCAGGCCATGGAAGAACTGGGACATTTTCAGCTTCCAGGAATTGTGAACGACACGGAGCCGTGAATTATCATGCTGAAACATGAGGTGATGGCGGCGGATGAATGACAAAACAATGGGCTTCGGGATCTCATCACGGTATCTCTTTGCATTCAAATTGCCATTGATAAAATGCAATTGTGTTCGTTGTCCATAGCTTATGCCTGCCCACTATGCCTGCCCCTAACCCCACTGCCACTATGGGCACTCTGTTCACAAAGTTGACATCAGCAAACCACTCGCCTACACGATGCCATACACACTGTCTGAGATCTGCTCTGTACAGTTGAAACCGGGATTCATCCGTGAAAAACACACTTCTCCAGCGTGCCGGTGGCCATTGAAGGGGAGAATTTGCCCACTGAAGTCAGTCACGATACCGAACTGCAGTCAGGTTCAGGTCAAGACACTGGTGTGGACAACGAGCACGCAGATGAGCTTCCCTGAGACGGTTTCTGACAGTTAGTGCAGAAATTCTTCACTTGTGCAAACCCACAGTTTCATCAGCTATCCGGATGGGTGGTCTCAGATGATCCCGCAGGTGAAGAAGCTGGATGTGGAGTTCCTGGGCTGGCGTGGTTACATGTGTTATGCGGTTGTGAAGCCGGTTGGACCTACTGCCAAATTCTCTATAACGACATTGGAGGCAGCTTATGGTAGAGAAATAAACATGAAATTCTCTGGCAGCAGCTGTCAGGATTTGGCCAGGGTTGTTCCGGTTTTTGGTCACTAGATGCCCCCATTGTGCCTTTTGACCTTTTGTTTTCCCTTGATCCCCATTATTATTTGCACCTGTGCCTCATTTCCCCTGATTGTATTTAAACCCTTTGTTTTCCTCTGTTCTTTGCTCTGTGTTTGTATGTTAGCACCCAGCCCTAGTACTCTGAGAACTCTTGTTGATCCCGGTGGACTCTCTTGTGGAATTCTGTTTTTTGTTCTTGTTTGTTTTTTTGAGTATCTTTTGAGGCTTTTTGTGCTTTACCTTCCACCTTGTGTATTTACCTTTTTTGTCTTGGAGGATTACCTTTGTTCTTGTAGGATTCCTTTTGAGGTTGTGGAGTTACATGTTTTCCTGAAGAACTTCATTTTTTACTTCATTAAATACACCGTCTCAAGTACTGCTGTGTCTGCCTCATCTTCTGGGTTCTGCGGACTATTCGTGGCTCAAGTTGGTTAAGTGACTGTTTCTCACTCCGGAGACCCGGGTTCGTAACCGGGTCCTGACAGCAGCTCTGGTGGACATTCCTGCAGTCAGCATTCCAATTGCATGCTACCTCAAAACTTGAGACATCTGTGGCAACTGCACATTTTACAGTGGCCTTTTATTGTCCCTAACACAACGTGCACCTGTGTAATGAACATGCAGTTTAATCATCTTCTTGATATGCCACACCTGTCACATGGATGGAATATCTTGGCAAATGAGAAATGCTTACTCGCATGGAGGGAAACCAATTTGTGCACAACTTTTGAGTGAAATAAGCTTGTGTGTGCATGGAACATTCTGGGATCTTATATATATTCAGCTCATGAAACATGGGACCAACACTTTACATGCTACATTAATATTTTTGCTCAGTATAGCTAGTCTGACAAGACAGTAGACAGGGCACTAGGGCGTGAAGGAAGTTGTCCTGGACTGGGGTGTCAGAAGCCTGTCCACGGGCATTGCATTTCCCTGTTAGCCTTCTTTTTATGTTTGTGACCCCTGACCCATGCCACCCCAGCCATAACCTGGTAATGTAGCACATCCCTGGGGCCAAACCTGAGCTTGTCCTCCTTAACCACTACTATGAAGAGCTGGACGTAAGTGAGCTGCTAAAACACACTGAAGTTTTAATGTATCTTTATCACATCTCTGGTGTTAATAATTTTCTGTGCTGTTTGTAGGTTCTCACTAGTGAGCTATAATGGTTAATAAAATATTTGTCATAGAGATGCAAGCATGTAAAGGGTGGGCCTACCATTGCACAGAAATTGTATGAAAAACCTATTTGTGCAATGATATATCTTGTGAAAGAATAGGGTATAGAGAGTTCTTGTGAGGATATGCGTCTCACCTGTATGACTGCCCTGTTCAGTGCATCGCCGTCTGACATGGCCTGCTCTGAGATCAGCGAGCTGCTGGAGAAGTTGGGCTTCTACAAGAAGGCTCAGCCTGAGGATGAGGTCCCAGTGGAGTTCTGCTTCTCCCCCGCCAAGGACAGCCCCTTCAAAGGCACCCCCAAATCCCAGTCCTCCCCCTCCTCAGCCTCCACAGACAACGCTTCCTCAGAGTCCACGGAGAGGCGGAGAGGCCAAACACTCTGACCTATAACCCTCACAGCAGTAAATAGGAGTGTGGACCTGGATAGACAGGGCTACTCTCCCCCAGGTCTGGTCCAAGACCAGTTTGTTTCTGCATCTCATAACAGAAATGTTTTGGATCAGAATGACAAGCAGGTCCTGGATTAGCACTTGAGGGAACAGTCTCTGTAGCATCAGAAAAGGTTTTGAAGGTCACACTAAAATAGCATGTACATTTCTTCTGCCGTTTGTCCATTTATTTCTGGTGATGCGTAAGATTTACCACAAAGTGTCAAGTATGGGGTCTCTCTGCTGATCTCGTGTGTAAAATGACTTCCTGTACACTGTGGAACTGAATGACGCCTGGTGTGTGGGGCTTAGGCACAAGGGGATTCAAGTGAAGGGGATGACAAATAGTTGTAAAAGAAAAATGTGTCACTCAATATTTTTGAAAATGTGTATACCATCCATTTGCCATTTCTAGACTATCCATTCTAAAAACAAATTCCCATTGCAAACACATACACACATTTTTTTTTACAGTAACAGACAAATTAAAGACAAACAATCAACAACAAATATTTAGAACTTAAATTGGTTTTAATTGTTAATTTACATTTAATTGTGGAGTACAAATGTATTTATAAAGCCCTTTTTACATCAGCAGATGTAAAAAGATGTCACAAAGATCTTATACAGAATCCCAGCCTAAAACCCCAAACAGCAAGCAATGCAGATGTAGAAGCACAGTGGCTAGGAAAAACTCCCTTGAAAGGCAGGAACCTCGGAAGAAACCTAGAGAGGAACCAGGCTCTGAGGGGGGCAGTACTCTTCTACAAAAACAAGGAATTATAATGTGTCCAAGCATGTACAGTGCATTCACATTTTGTTATGTTACACCCTTATTCTAAAATGTATGAGATCTACACACAATACCTCACAATGACAAAGGAAAAACAGATTTTTAGACATTTTTGCAAATTTATTCAGACACTTGACTCAGTACTTTGTTGAAGCACCTTTGGCAGCGATTACAGCCTCGAGTCTTCTTGGGTATGACGCTACAAGCTTGGCACACCTGTATTTGGGGAGTTTCTCCCATTCTTCTCTGCAGATCCTTTCAAGCTCTGTCAGGTTGGATGGGGAGCGTCTCTTCACAGCTTTTTTCAGGTCTCTCCAGAGATGTTCGACTGGGTTCAACTCCGGGCTCTGGCTGGGCCACTCAAGGACATTCAGAGACTTGTCCTGACGCCACTCCTGCGTTGTCTTGGCTGTGTGCTTAGGGTTGTTGTCCTGTTGGAAGGTGAACCTTCGCCCTAGTCTGAGGTCCTGAGTGCTCTGGAGCAGGTTTTCATCAAGGATATCTTTGTACTTTGCTCTGTTCATCTTTCCCTCGAGTCTGACATTTCAAGGATGATCAATGGAAACAGGATGCACCTGAGCTCAATTTCGAGTCTCATAGCAAAGGATCTGAATACTTATGTTTCTTCTTTTTATACATTTACAAAAATTTCTACCAACCTGTTATTGCTTTGTCATTATGGGGTATTGTGTGTAGATTGCTGAGGATTTGTATTTATTTAATCAATTTTAGAATAAGGCTGCAACATAACAAAATGTGTGAAAAGTCAAGGGGTCTGAATACTTTCTGAATGCACTGTATGTACAGTACAGGATTCACTAGTTTGAGAAAGCTCTCTCTGATTACCAAATTGGCAGGAGCGGAATATTGAAAAAGTGTAACTTTCTCAAGTCTCAATTACAGATGTACAGAGAACAAAGCAGTTCATTACATCAAAACCAGTTCTAAATCTAACTGAAAAGTATTACAATTCTTGATATATAAATCATAATATATAATGGAATATATATCTATTTTTTTTCTTCACTTAAGTTCAGAAAATATACATTGGAAATAAAGTACATTTAGCCTTTATCAGTAATACTCTCCTGTCCATCAGTCATAGAATCGACTGAGCTAAAAGCCAGCCTTCATTGGGCCAAAGGATGTAGAGAAGAGAAGTTGGCCTCGCCAACAAACCTTTCATATTCAATCAAATAATCACATTACCATAAATGTTGTTCTGGCTATAGATTTGATTCATAGAAAAGAAACACTCATGAAACAAAACTTCAAAGCGTATGGTGCTGGCAGTGTGAATGTGACACCATTGTGAATCTGGCAAAAATAACTAAGCACTTCCAGGTCATGGATTTTGAGTCCTGTCCTGTATACTTTGTATATTAATAACTAGGGAGAAAATTATGGAAAATGTGCACAATTATCAATATATTTTATACATTATCAAACAAATAATTATTTAAAGTATTTCTATGATATACGTCTCTTTTTTCATGCGTAAATGGTCAACAATGTTGTTTTTTCTGTTCTATCATTTTTTGGACTGTACAAAATGTTCTGTACATTGTGTCGCAGTAAAAGGGGTGTCCATTCTACTCAACAGCACTTCTAGTTTCCAAATCCACAGAGTTTACACCCCAGTCATCGCTGCTAATTTTGTGGCCCTTAAAGCCCCCATGCAGTCTTTTTAATTGTATTTTTAAATCATCACTCTGTCTAATAAATCACACTGTGTTTATTTAAAGAAAAATACTTTTTATCATTTATTTTCCTGCACCTATTTTGGCTATTTGAATGCTCAGTCTGATCGTATGGGCGTTGGGAAACAATTTTCCTTTTTTTATATTGTTAAACAAAATGTTATTAGGAAAGAAAATGTCCTAATAAAATGTTATGTGTTTCGACCATTTGTATTATTTTTCTACCATCTTCATTGCTGGACTTTTATTTTGAAGGGAAATCGTTGAGGTCACAGCCTTATTCTTGCTGGCATCTCAAACATGAATGTGACAACCCTATGGTGATTATTTTGATACCCCAATGAAACAAACTGAGGCAAGGACAGGGAGAAGAGCTGAAATAAAGACATGATAATCTAGAAACAACACCAATGTGTGATTTTACCTGTTTGAGAAGCACTTGGAACCTACTTTTCAACACTGGTGTTTATCCACTTTGACCAAAATTATGTAAATATGAGTGGTGTAAATACACAATTAATTATAGTTACACAAACTACTTTCATAACATTTCAGTATTAGAAAATGGCTATTACAACCTTGTCTGGCTTTAACATTTCAGTATTAGAAAATGGCTATTACAACCTAGTCTGGCTTTAACATTTCAGTATTAGAAAATGGCTATTACAACCTAGTCTGGCTTTAACATCATCTGGGTTTGTAGATTCAGATATGGTTCTTACTCAGCATAGGGCTGTACAAACAGATCCACCAATGTCATAATGCTAACTACTATATATCACAATGACTGAATAACATCCCTCCATACCAGTGCTTATGAATAAACTTAAATAGTAATAATGATAATTATTAACAACAAAATAGAAATAATAAGGGCTATTTAAAACAATTCAAGTAGATGTGTTTTAAAAAGCAAGTAGATTTGTTAACACCTTAAACAGAACCAGAGTGGGGACTGAAGGAATATAAAATAGATGCATATTATTTTTCTTCATCATCACCAACAGCTTGAGTAACATCTTACAATTGTCACAGAAAAAACATGTAGGCATTAAGGTGAGTGAGTGAGTGAGTACAACAAAATGCATATTTTTCTCGTGTTCATTTCATGCAGGGTTTTGTTGGTGCCATAACCCTAGGACTTCCAAAGCATGAATAGAATTGCCTACTGATAGACTACAACTACATTTCAGTATAACGTATCAATTAAAGCTTAAAAATATTCTCTATAATGAAAACGTTGGAGTTTTCCTTTGGGAAGGTTCGCACAGCCTGAACAAATGTGTGTCCAGAGGAGGGGAATTTCTGTCTGACCTGCCACCACTGTCAACAAAGATAATCATGAGAGATAGACACTCCTACACAAACACTCTTCCGTCGTTGGCCATCAGAGATGTGCAAATCAGTAACACCCCTCACTCAGAGTCTGGGCTGCTGTCAGCCTGTTGGGACAGGGGTGGTGTTGAGGGACAGGGCTCAGGAGGACAGGAGGGGTACAGTATAGTGGTGCGATGGGAGAGGACACACTGTGAGCTCAGGGGCAGATCAGAAGTCAGTGCCCTGGAGTTTGGCAAAGGCCTTGGCGAGATTCATCTCGTGCCTGCGCAGGTGGTTGACCAGTGACTGCACGTAGGTGAACACACACTTGGAATCAGGCTTCCTCCCCATGATCATCATGTCCTCCACCTCCAGAAGGGGCATGCAGTTGGCACATTCCCTAAGGAACGGAGATGGAGAGATGGTGAGATGGAGAAAGGGAGAGGTGGGTAATGGCGAAAGAGAGAGATGAACAGAGTGATGGTAAGGATAAAATATGACATTCTCTCCACAAACACCGCTCTCACAAAAGCTTTTTTATCCACCCAAACTAACCAGGCAAGAGGGAGACACTACAAAGTATCTGTTCCAAACATATTCTGCCATATTATTTGGTAAACAAAATAATCTATGTGCAATGCAGGAATATAACCACATGGAGGCACACTTGACTACTAAACCCTAAAAGTACTGTAGTTGACTGACAAAGTCAACAGTATGGCAGTGTGAGCTGCCCAACCAGGAGCGCAGAGCAGGAGGAGAGGGAGAGCTCTGGGAAACAGTTGCAAGGTGGGAGGGAGTCAACTCCTATACCAGCAGATAGTAACCTAGCCCCTCAAAGACAAACACAAATGTCAACCCTGTAAAACTCTGTATGAAGTTTTTCTTTGTTGTGTTAGATACTAAGGAGATAAGTCTATTTATGTCATTCAGCAACGGCTTATATAACTGACCAGGCTTTATACACTTCAAGTAGTAAAACATCAGTAATTCTGAAGTCACTAAATGAGGGGAGATGATACACATGCTTCACACAGCACAGGTCTGACATTTCTTTTTCCTCTCCACTTTGTTTCCAATCTCTGTTTCCACTCCAGTGTTGTGTTGCGGCAGCTCCTTTTAAAGTGTGGAGCTGCAGATGGGGTGTGCTGATGGCTGGCCCTCTGCCTGGCTGGAGCCTGGAACCTGGCTCTGACTGCAGTCACACACTCACAGTCCATGTTTGGGCCTCTGGACCCCAGCACTGGCTCACAGGGCGGAGAAAACTGAGCTCTGACTTACACTAAGAGTACGCTTCCTACAACTTCATATGACTTCCTGCAGGATAATGATCTTGAATGTATTAATGAATGGCTCATTCTTCTCCTGTCTGACTTCACCATCATAATATGATGGAACTGGTGGCACTGTTGTTGATCCTGACCCCCCGACAACATGCACTCCTACACCCACAGTCACACACTGGGAGAATCTCAATTGGATTTGCTCAATTCCTCACGTCCTCTTCTCTGTCCTCTCCTCGCCTCCTTTTGAAAAAGGTCAGTGGTAATCGAGGATAGGAGTCATCGAGGAGAGGAAACATGGAAACAAATGCTCATATATGAAATAAGACTCTCCTTCGCAACTAGCTCGTCATCAGGCAAATGTCATGTGTAAAGTGGTAAAAATAGATTTAGCTAGTTGTGCTAGATATTTTATGGATAAATGTATAAATAGCGTATCGTTTTAAATGTGTGTATGTTTTTCTTCTTCGAGTAAACAACAGCTGATTCAAGGGTTTGAGAGAAAAACTCTGGTATCCTCCGCTGGATGAGACAATCTAGGAGATGAGGAAACTCCTCGGTTAACCAATTAATGAATTATCCTACATATGGCGACCACTTATTGGTTTCTGGGTCATGGCCGGAGAAGAGGACGGAGGACACAAGTAGAGTATAGACTTTCGCTCAATTGAGAATCTCCCACTCACACCAATCCCACCCCATAAACCCCCAGCACCAGCGTGAGGTTCCTCCGTGGGCCTGTTCCCTCTCTCACCATGAGTGCATTTGGGGTCCTAGGGGTGTGACTCTTAGGAGGAGTTTTTGGTTTTAACCAGGCCCTTGGTCACCAGGCCCCTGTAGAACTCCTGCAGGTACGTGTACACACACTTCCAATCTGGCTCACGCATCCGCACCATGTCCTCTACGTCCAACAGCTCGGGACAGTCAGCCAGCTTCCTGCACCCGCACCCCGGAGAGGGAGCAGGGGGAGAGAGGGGGGCGAGGGAGGGGGAGAGAAAGAGAAGAGGGAGGAAAGCCGAAAATACAGATATATGAAAAGTGAACAGGTAGAAGTGAGGGAGACAGAAGGAAGGAGGATGAGAGAGTGAGCAGTGAGCAGCCAAGTGAGAGGAATAGCCAGGGTGTGGAGAGAGGGAGAGAGAAGACACAAAAACACACCATAACATTACATTCCCTGTGTTAACAAACATATCCATGAGTTGACATGCTTCATGAACAACATGACACATATGTGCACACACGCAGACACAACAAAATGGCAAATGAAGCGTCAGGTGACGTCCATTTAGCCTTTTTGTTTTTTTTTTTTGTAGTTTTTTTCTGTGCACTGAGACAAAAGACTTGGGCATGGGGTTATAGAGACATCAATGGTAGAACATTGGCTTTGTTTTGTCCAGTACAAAAACAAGAGACAAGAAAAAAACAAGAAGAATCCTACACTGACATAAAGACATGGACCACAGGGTGAACCTAGAAGAGAAACACACTGGTGGTGCACAGGGTGGTGTGTTTGTGTTGGAGGGGTGTGAGAGAGGGTTCCAGATGAGGCACAGTGGCAGGGGGTGAGGTTGGTAAGGGAGTGACAGTGCAGCACAGTGGCAAAGATGGGGTTGGGGGTCTATCTAGGAGGAACACGTGTTTGACAATCCGGTGTTTACGTCATCATGGTCCTTGTCATGAGCAGCATCACCACAGTGGCTCTAAGGACAGGTGAACACAGCAGACACTGGTGGGTGACAGGACAGAGGTCGACAGTACATGACCTCATCAAAAGAGGAGATGACAGAGGTGGAGTGAGGAAGAGGAGGAGGAGAGGGACAGATTAAAGGAGAGAGGGAAGGAGAGGGGTCTGGGAGGAAGTCACTCGAGTGCTCTTCCTGTACTGTAGTAACCTGGTGGTTGTTGTTTGGGGAGGGGTCAGTCTCAGGAGTTTCCTGGTTTAGATCAGGGTTGGTGGATGGAGGGTCACATCACACAGCGGTTACTGAGGAGAACGTCTCTGAGAGGAGAGAGTGGATGGAGAGTGGAGGTTTAAAGGTACAGGAGATAGTAGTAGTGGTAGTAACAGATCCAGGAGCTGACTGTACAGACATGAGAGAGAGGAGGGATAAAAAAAAGAGCAGTGGCCCAGCGGCCCACCCCAACCCTCTTACTGTAGGGCCCCTGGAAACAGTGAGTTGAGTCCAATCGCTGAATCTGATGAATCCAATCCTGTGGATTCACATTCTTTTCCTTCCTCAGGCAGGCATTCTTACTGAACATGAATGGGTAGTTAGGTGGTATTTAGGCTAAGAGATGATGGTGAGAACCCAGAGGTCCTGTCTTGCTGAGCCTGAGGAATCCATAGACTGGCAGCTCAGTGTTGATTTTTACAGAGGTCAAACAAACATACCCAATAGAGGGATCATATCTGTTCAGAGAAATAGGTGTGTGGGGGTCTGGGGCAGAGAAAGAGGAGTGTGGGGGTCTGGGGCAGAGAAAGAGGAGTGTGGGGATCTGGGGCAGAGAAAGAGGAGTGTGGGGGTCTGGGGCAGAGAAAGAGGAGTGTGGGGGTCTGGGGCAAAGAAAGAGGAGTGTGGGGGTCTGGGGCAGAGGAGGAGGAGTGTGGGGGTCTGGGGCAGAGAATTAGGAGTGTGGGGGTCTGGGGCAGAGAAAGAGGAGTGTGGGGGTCTGGGGCAGAGAAGGAGGAGTGGGGGTCTGGGGCAGAGAAAGAGGAGTGTGGGGGTCTGGGGCAGAGAAAGAGGAGTGTGGGGGTCTGGGGCAGAGAAGGAGGAGTGGGGGGTCTGGGGCAGAGAAAGGCGAGGGAAGTTCTGATTCTCAAGTTGTTTGACGGATTTTGAGTTCAATTGGGGGGGGCTAGACAGCTACAGTGGATCTAATTTCCCACGAACAGAGCCTTGGGATGGTCAGACGATTGATGGTCTTTGGGACGGAGGATGGTTCACTCAGACCCTGGCCCAGTCTGCTGTAAATGGCCATGGAGCAACTCAAAGAGTAAAGATTCCATTTAGCCCAGGGCTGAAGTTCTGACTGCATGTCATACTTCAAGACATCACATTCAGTACGTCTATGAGCGCATGCATGATGTACAGTTTACAAGTGTATGTGTGTACTCACTCTGCAGTGCTGAAGGCCACCTCAAAGTTGTGTCTGCGGTTGGCAGCAGTGAGAGAGGAGTAGTCAAAGGCCTCTGGGAAGAAGTTATGGACCAGGGCACAGAACGCCATGCCATCACTCCAACTGGACGAGAAGTTCTGGATGTCCACATTCTGCAGGAGGAAAGAAGAAGAAGAGGAGGAGAGGAATACTATATTCAATCACAAAGCATTAACCAATACTTCCAAATGTCATTAGTCACCTCATAGACGAGACTCAAGAGTATGTGAGAGAACACAGCATTGCTGACAGAGAAGACATGATGGCAGGTTTTGATTGCAGTAGAGGGGTTATATAAAGGCCTAAGCCTCATAGCAGGATGAGCTAGTGTGAAGTGTGAATGCCTCAGATCTTTAAGGAGACTGGACACTCAGCATAGTGCCATGGTGGGTTGGCTCACCTCGTATGAGCGGGTCTTGGCGCGGCACCAGTCCAGCAGCATCTGTTTGATGGAGTTGGCATTGGGCACCACACAGCTAGTGGAGCGCTGGACCATGTTCACCTTGGCAACCGCTTTATTCCCTGGACTGAAGGGGGGTTGGTTTATGTTAGCATAGACTTGTTTAAACTATTCTCATTCTTTGCTATTCTCAGTTCTTTCTATCCTTACCCTCCGCTCTCCTTCTCCAACTTCTCGATCATGGCTTTGCGGGACTGTGCGGCGGACGTCTTGGGCAGACTCTGGGCTCTCATCAGCTCCTTACGCTTCTCAGCCTGCCGGCGCTCCGCAGCACGGGACGCTGTGTCATCCTCACGGTCAAACACACTGATGGAGGAAGATAGAGAAGGAATAAATTACAGTTCAACACAATTTCCGTTAATCCTATAGGGGATGCAGAGGAGGAGGGTTTAGGCACAGAATTCAATACAGCACAGTATTATATGGGTTCAGTTCTCACCTGCCCACTTTCCTGGCGGAGCTGGAAGAGGTAGATGAGTAGCTGTAGGACTTCGACTGGACTGTCCCCACTACAGAACAGAAGAGGTGGTGGTGGTGATGAGATCACACAACACCATATATGGATGAGAACAGATAGCAATCAAATGATGATTTAAATGAGGAGGAAGATGCATTGATGACTCACTGTCTGTTTTCTTCACATAACTGGCCTCCATGGTGGTGCTGTGAGCTGTCCTGCTGCCATCACCTAGACACACAAACACGTACATTAGAACCATTTCAACTGACCTGGGAAGATCATGCAGGAGCTAGTGTTCTGCCCAAATGTAACAGCCATGTTGTCAGCCTAAGACATGGTGTGTGATTGGCCTACCAGACTGGGCGAAGTGGTTTGTCTTGGTGACTTGGCTGAGGGTGGAGCCATCAGCTGACTTCTCCACCTTCCTCATCACGACCTCTTCAGCTCCTCCTCCTCCCGTACGACCCTTCTGAGCGCGCTCTTCTCTCTGCTGCCGAAGCTCCACAAGACGAACCTCTCTCTCCTTCTCTCTCTGGTCTGAGATAGAGGAGAGGAGGGATGGCAAGAGGAAAAGGTCAGTGGAAAAAGAGGGAGAAGAGGCACTCAACAAGTTGACAGCATCTCATCTGCTACAAAGCCAAACTAAACATGGGTTGAATGTTTGCGGAGGTACATTTCAAGACTCTTTCCAAAGCACCATCAAATGCCTTGGAACACAAACAGCCACCCACAGGTGAAAGACAAACACAACCAACCCCAGGCCGTGCTGTGGTGGGGCATGTGCTGAACAAACATCAAAGAGTGCAAACAGAGACCCTGAACGTCCAGTGACCAGTGAGACACTGGCATAGAAAGGCTACTGAACGCTGTCCAACACTACTGTTACCCGATGCCTGGGAGCTCTAGCAGTCTTACCTGTCCATATACCTTCCTAATCCCCAGAGACACAGTTAAGCGCTCATTATAATGGAACTAAATACCTCCGGCCTCTCACTTACTGTTTCAACAGATTGGCTAGGGTTAAGGGTAATACAGGGATGAACTGGGTGGCTAGTTACTAAGCCCATGGAAACTTCTCTGATACAGAGTTCCGAGTCCTGTCTGGAGTCTCAACAAACAGTTAGCACTTTGAACCCAGCCATCCATATGTGGAACAACATGAGGTGTGTTTGCCCTGAGACAGTGAGTGAATCATAAAGTCCCTTATCCCCCTGATAGATCACATATGGCACTGTGGTGAGTGCTGGGTAGTCACTCCAACATCTCCAGAAAACATAAAGACTCATGCGTTCCCTCAATGTCCACCATACAGGTTTAGCATGTTCATGGTTGCTGCTGGTCAGTTCATGATCAATGTGTGTCATTGAGAAAACTCAAATGACAAGCTCCAAACAGCACTGGTGGGACAGTATGGTTGACAATGAGGGGATACAGCCAAGTGGGACATTGATAAATGACTAACATGGATGCATATACTGTATTAACATAGTCCGCAAACACACAGGATGTTCCTACCTATTTCCTCCTGTGTACATCCCAGTACGGCTTCTGAGAGCAGGATGGCAGAACGTGAAAATAAGATCAGAAAATAAGGATGGAAAATGGCGAGAGATGAGGCAGGTACATAATGCAGACTAGATTTGATGAAGGTCAAACTACCAGCAGAAAGACCCAGCAGTTAATATCATAATTAAAACAAGACAGTGATGGAGAAAAGACAACAGCTACAAATATGAAACCAGAGGGGGAAAATAACAAAGAGATGGATAAGGAAGAGAAAAAAAGGAGGTAAATAAAGAAATGAGGTTGAGGTATAGAGTGGTCAAGTAAGTACAGAGAGTGAAACATTGAAAGGTGTTAGAGGTTGGAGAGAGGGAAAGGACACGAGGTTGGTTAGTCTGGCTGTGGTCTCTCTCACCTCTCTTCCTCTTACGCAGATCTCTCATGGCTTGTCGGATCATCTTCCTCTCCTCAAAGTCCTTGGACTCATCCAGCTGTCGGAAAGAACAGGACAGACAGAAGGAATGAGAGTGGTAGGTCTTCAGACAAACTCAGTCATATAGCTACAAATACACACAGCACACTCACACAGAGTGTAGTGTACACACACAGACACACAGACACACAGACACACACTGAAATGTAAAGATATGACCTTTCCAAATATAAGTTCTCTCAGCAGATCAGATTAAACTCTTCACTAATACACAAAAACAACAACACCACATTGCAACACATTTACGTTTGGGGATTTGAGGACTGTAAGCATGTGTGATATGGGAGTGGGAAGTACCATTTTATCCAGGAGCTCCTCATCGTTGATGGCGGCCAGCTGTTCTGCAGTCAGTTTTCCGGAGCGTTCTTCGACTTTGGCCCGAGCGGCAGAAGAGCCGTTGGGTACAGTAGCCGGGGCCTGACAGCATGCCACCTGCACCGAGGGCTCCACTGCAAACACTGGCTCTGAGGCCATCACAGGCTCTGTCTCCATCTACACAGACAGAGAGAGAGAGAGAGAGAGAGGGCATGATTTTCATGTTATACAGCTTTTTAAATCAGGATTGGTATCCATTTTAGACTGTGAGTGCGAACAATTTTTTATCCTCAGCTGAGGGTCAATGTTAATTTCAGCACAGACATAAACAGATACAAAAGGTGGTCGATCATACTCAAATACCATTTTCCAGCTGGTGAGAAACCATGGGACCAGAACACACAAGGCCAGGGGAGGGACAGAAAAGGGAGGCTTCTGATCCGTCAACCCCTACAGCTGTGTTTACAGCAGTTTGCTGACATTTAGGGTGGAATGAGCACTGGAGGATTTCAGGAAAACTTCCTGGAACGTTTGGAGGTGGGAGGGGGAGCATGTACTCCAAGAATCAACTAGACTCAGCTGCGGGATGATTTGTACTGGAGTGGATGGTCGTGGGGCCGGAACATAATTATAAATAAGTTGTAGGCTGCAAATTGACCGCAAGAAGGCCAAACAGATAATATTTGACTAAAACAAAACCATTTCAAACCTTGTTTACATTTGTATTTGATCACGTGTCTCTATGCGTGGGTAATACTTGGGAACAGATTTACAAAATTAAAATCACTTGAAGCTGATTTGCTGGTGTTTTTTACTTGCAACAAAAAAAAGAAGGACATTTGAGGACTTGTGAGTCATCCGTTTCTCAAACTAGACACTCTAATGTACTTGTCCTCTTGCTCAGTTGTGCCTCCCACTCCTCTTTCTATTCTGGTTACAGTTTGTGCTGTTCTGTGAAGGTACACAGCGTTGTACGAGATCTTAAGTTTCTTGGCAATTTCTTGCATGGAATAGCCTTCATTTCTCAGAAAAATAATAGACGGACGAGTTTCAGAAGATAGTTATTTGTTTCCCGCCATTTTGAGCCTGTAATCGAACGCACAAATGCTGATGCTCCAGATACTCAATTAGTCTAAAGGCCAGTTTTATTGCCTCTTTAAATCAGAACAACAGTTTCCAGCTGTGCTAACATAATTGCAAAGGGGTTTTCTAATGATCAATTAGCCTTATAAAATGATAAACTTGGATTAGCTAACACAACATGCCATTGGAACACAGGAGTGATGGTTGCTGATAATGGACCTCTGTATGACTATGTAGATATTCCATTAAAAACCAGCCATTTCCAGCAACAATAGTCATTTTCAACATTAACAATGTCTACCCTGTATTTCTGATCAATTTTATGTTATTTTAATTTACAAAAAATGTGCTCTTCTTTCAAAAACAAGGACATTTCTAAGTGACCCCAAACTTTTGAACGATAGCGTACACACACACACACACACACACACACACACACACACACACACACACACACACACACACACACACACACACACACACACACACACACACACACACACACACACACACACACACACACACACACACACACACACACACACACACACACACACACACACACACACGCACACGCACACACGCACACTAGTGCCTTTGGAAAGTATTCAGACACCTTAACTTTAGCTACATTTTGTTACATTACAGACTTAATGTAAAATTATTATATATTTTTTAAAACCTCAGCAATCTACACGCAATACCCCATAATGACAAAGCCATTAGATTTTTTGTAAATGTATTAAAACCAAAAAAAAACAGAAAAACCTTATTTACATAAGTTTTTAGACCCGTTGCTATGAGACTTGAAATTGAGCTCAGATGCATCCTGTTTCCATTGATCATCCTTGAGATGCTCCTACAACTTCATTGGAGTCCACCTGTGGAAAATGTAATTCATTGGACATGATTTGGTAAGGCACACACCTGTCTATATAAGGTCCCACATTTGACAGTGCATGTCAGAGCAAAAACCAAGCCATGAGGTCACAGGAATTGTCAGTAGAGCTCAGAAACGGGATTGAGGCGAGGCACAGATCTGCGGAAGGGTACCAAAACATTTCCGCAGCATTGAAGGTCCCCTATCGTCTATCGGCTTTCTAATCGGCTTTCTATTTCAAAACAAAGCCTCCTTCACTCACGCCGCCATACTTACCCTAGTAAAACTGACTATCCTGCCGATCCTCGACTTCGGCGATGTCATCTACAAAATAGCTGCCAATACTCTACTCAGCAAACTGGATGCAGTCTATCATAGTGCCATCCGTTTTGTTACCAAATCACCTTATACCACCCACCACTGCGACCTGTATGCTTTAGTCGACTGGCCCTCGCTACATATTCATCGCCAGACCCACTGGCTCCAGCTCATCTATAAGTCTATGCTAGGTAAAGCTCCACCTTATCTCAGTTCACTGGTCACGATAACAACACCCACCCGTAGCACACGTTCCAGCAGGTATATCTCACTGATCATCCCCAAAGCCAACACCTCATTTGGCTGCCTTTCCTTCCAGTTCTCTGCTGCCAGTGACTGGAACGAATTGCAAAAATCGCTGAAGCTGGAGACTTTTATTTCCCTCACCAACTTTAAACATCAACTATCTGAGCAGCTAACTGATCGCTGCAGCTGTACATAGTCCATCTGTAAATAGCCCACCCAATCTACCTACCTCATCCCCATGCTGTTTTTATTAAAGGTAATGATTCAAATATTCCACCCTGAAACCATATAATTGTATGAAATCTTTAGAAACTATAATCTGATAATGTATGTAGTTTTCGTCAGAATTAGAACAAGGACCTTTTGCTCCTTTTTAGTATGTAAGCAGGGTGCAAGTGTGAAACAAAAGAGGAGCTATCGACAGACAAGTTGTACTACTGTGTTCCTTACAGGACATTCTGTCTCCACCCGTGGATGGGAGAAACTGTTAGGTTTGCAGAAGATTATGAAGCATGTTGCAGATTAAACAAACAATGTATCTGTGTAGTGGAAAAACACAGACTGTCTGAGCAAGGCGTGGCTTAAGATTTGAACTTGTTTGTGTGTGTGTTATAAAGACTGTGTTTGCATTCTTGACTTTAGAACGTTCTCGTGAATAAATTGTACGAGCCTTTTGCATAAACTGAGTCTTTGCCTAATTATTATTAATCCCAAGGTTTTACAAACAGAGAGATACAGCGGTTCGACGTCCCTGCCAAGCAACAGTTAGCTCACTCATCATTGGCCCTCTCAGTCTGTCTAAGCAGTATGATGAGGAACAGAGGGCTCATGTCATGTGACAGGAGTAAAGCACTACTTTGGCTATGGGCCTGTAGAGGTGCAATAATGTAAACTGTGTAGGATTGAATCCAGCTTAACTCCTATAGTAGTATACACACTACAGTACTGTAAAAGCACAAGTACATGGTCCAGGAGCAGATGGTGCACCTCAGTCAGTGCTGTTACAGACAGGAGAGATGTAGGCTTTTTGTGTGCTCCCACTGCTGATAGACGAATAAAGGAGATGAGACATGGACATAAACGCAGCACAGTCTTCCATTGAGACACCACTGGCTTTGTAACCATTTCTTTTAAGAGGCCATGAAGCCTATAGATAACACCTCTTAAATAGATTTTCATATGGTGCCACATGCCTTTTGCAGACTATAGAGGCTGGGCTGGGCTGGTCTGCTAGACTTTAATGCCTTTGTTGTAGATGTCCAGGTCCAGATTTAGCCCCAGACTGCTGGCACTGACCCCATCAGCCCCCCCATCCCCTCTCCTCCCAGAGAGACCAGCCAGGGAGAGGGTGCCCCCCAGCCCCAGTGCAGACAGAGCTGTGTGATCCAGGGTGGCCTCTGGTTCTGGAGGTCTGGACTGAGATTCAGGGGTCTGACCCATGGGACAGGTCAGAGTGAGAGCCACTTGACCGCAGTGGAATGTTATTGGACACAGCCCTGCATAAAAACACCAAAACAAACAGGGCCTCACTGGAACAGATGCTTGGACATTGTGGGGTTAGGGGTGAGGGAGTGAGGGAGAGGGGTGAGGGAGAGGACAGATCCACTTTAAATGTCTTGTTATATAATTAATTAGTGAATAGGGTTCCAGTTATAGTACCCTAGGGCAAGAGATGGGGTTATTTTCTTCTGTGAGAGTGGACATAGGTTAAGAGTGGCTGGTGTGCCTAACACTATGTCATTGTGTGACGTGTCCGTACACTTTTAGTACTGGGTTATATAAGAGCTGGGAAAAGAGAACCGCATCTCTAATTCATTGATGATTGGAAAGAGACAGGCTTTTTTGTCTTCTTTCATGGGCATGAGAGTGGACATTGTGCTAAGGGTGTCCGGTTGAGTCTAACACTACACCATTGAGAGTGTCCGTACACTCTAGACCTACGGGACTCGTTATGTAAGAGGTGTTGAGGCAGAGGTGGATCTATATAGTACGGCATTGTGAAGCGTAGGGGTCGGGTAAGATCAGCTTCCATGCATGCCAGTCATCTGTCAGTCTGTGACATGACTGAACTAAAGGAGAACAGCTTCCCTCTGGGTGGGAGAGGCCTGACGGACAGGAACAGCTGGTCTGGGAGCATTACTGGGCTAAGGACCCTGTCCAGCTGAATAATACCACATCAATTCCCTTCAATATCCCTCAAAATGTCATCAACATACAACAATAAACATACACTATAGAGCCAGGATGCTCTGTCACCCAGAGCAGCTCAGAATACATTACATTATTAGGAATAACAGACTTATATAATATAATATAATATATGCCATTTAGCTGACGCTTTTATCCAAAGCGACTTACAGTCATGTGTGCATACATTCTACGTATGGGTGGTCCCGGGAATCGAACCCACTACCCTGGCGTTACAAGCGCCATGCTCTACCAACTGAGCCACAGAAGGACCATAACTTGGCAAACTTTCACACACACCAATCTACAGCAACATACAGTATGATTTCCCAACCAACAGAGCAGAGAGGTCAACAGGTTTCATAGCCTCTGTGTCAGTGTTAGTGGTACCGGTGTTCAAATCAAAATCAAATGACATTTTATTTGTCACATACACATGGTTAGCAGATGTTAATGTGAGTGTAGCGAAATGCTTGTGCTTCTAGTTCCGACCATGCAGTAATATCTAACAAGTAATCTAACAATTTCCCAACTACTTATACACAGAAATGTAAAGGAATGAATAAGAATATGTACATAATACCAGACTAATACCATCAGAGTAATTTGAAGGTAAATAACATAGGACAGAGAGAGAGAGCCTCTACATTGTCAGCTCTTGGCTGGGTTCCCTTTACCCCAGTCAAAACAGGAGCAGAGCTGACCTTCTTGACCTGGACTACAGCAGGCTGCAGGGTTCAAGAGCAGTCTGACTGCCTCTAGAAGGCTGAGGAGCACATCAGGTCCAAGGGGGGGGTCTGATGGAGTGCCATTGGTGTGTCACATACCTGAGATGTAATCAGAGAGAGCACCCAGGCTGTGAACCATCAGTTGGCCACAGAGAAGGGTATGGTTCAGTATCTGACCAGGATATCCCAAATCAAATCGTAATGTCAAAGAGAGGTGAGGAGTTCCTAAAAGGCTGAAGGGTAGACCAAATCCAACACAATGTTAGGGACCTATTTTAGGAGGAGAGTTCCGCAGAGATCTTAGGAGCCCAGTGCTTGGGCAGTAGACCAGAGGCTTTCATCATGACCAGGCGGTTACTCAGAAGATTAAATGACAGCAAACAGGATACTTCTTCCCACCACAGGATGTGTGTCCCCTGACAGAACACGGAAACAAAGAAGAACACCTGCACAAACACTCAGGGCAGTGAGGGTACCTCCACAAACCCCAACATCCACCCAATAGGATTAATGCATATTAAAAACGCAGGTGTCACACACTCACAAGTGTCACACACTCACAGACAATGAGAGAGGGGCTGGCACGAAACAGTGAGAGAAGAGAGAGAAGGTCATGCTTTGTGGATGGGAGGGGATGATGTGGATGGGAGGGTATGATGTGGGATGATAGAGATCATGTTGGAACTGTCCTCATAAGTAGAGGGTGGAAAAAGACAGCAGGAGAGAAGGAGGGGCTACAGGCATGAAGGAGGGGCTAAAGGAAGGAGGGGCTAAAGGCAAGCAGACAAAGCTGGCGAGATGATTGGTTACGGTTAAATCCCCTTCTTCACAATGATACCCCTAACCCGGAGATGTAACCAGACATCTGTACTGACAATGTGCTCTAATCTGCTGTCAAGCTGAACACTAAAACCATAAACTAACCTAGACTGATCAGATGCTTATTATAGATGCGAAAACTTGTCATCCAAGATTAGAGGAAAATCTAAGCATCAAAGAGGGATAGGGAAGAGAGTGTCAGTAAAGAATAAGAGGCTGGAACTGATTCTAAATATTTTGTCAGGAGGGGATCCATACAGGCATAGAGAGAGAGAGGCATACCATGCTGTTGCTGTGAGAGATGCCTCCTAGTCCTATCAGTGAGGAAGTGGAAGAAGAACGACGTGTGGCAAAGGTGGGACAGTGTGGGACTGGTGTGGCATCAGGTTCACAATCTTGTCCATCGGGTGTTTTAGGGCTGAGGGGTGTGCTGGATGGAAGTTGGAGGTCATTGGGAGTCCTGGGTGTTGGCTCCGGGACGAAGGCTGTGTAAGGTGGTGGTTCAGGCAGGCCCAGGGTCTGACACAGAGCCTCCACCTGGCGGGCCAGCCTCTCCTGCTGGATACGCAGCCTCAAGTTCTCCTCCTGCAGAACTGCCAAAGCTGTAGACAGAGGAGCCACACGTGCTGCAGCCTCCTCGAGCCGTGCATCCACCCGCTTCCCAAAGGCCTGCAGGTCACTGTGGATCTCCCCCACGGCACAGCGCAGTGTCAGCTCCAGCCCACACTCACCACCATCACTCTCCTCCTCCTCAGCCTGATCTTGGGCTAGCAGGTCACCAATCACCTCCTCCAAACCAGACTCCGCACACAGGCTGTCTGGATTGCCCGCCAGGGGCTGTGGAGCCTCTGAGGCCGACAGGAAGTCCAGGTTCACTCCAGGCATGGTGGGTAACTGCTCTCAATATCAAAAGTCACACCGAAGGTCGTATCTCATTACAATGAGATGCAAAGTCCCTCTCTTTCAACTAAGCGCTAGGAACCAAATCGAGCTCTAAGAGTTAAACAATCCAAGAGCAATGTTGGTTGAGTTTTCAGTACGTATCCCCTGGGAGAAGAGGACAGTATCTCTCTGTCTGCCTGTTTATAGAGACCCTCCAAAACAACTCTAGTTCTTTATACCCCCTACAAATCCCAGACAGCCAATGAGCATTCACAGAATCCCGTTTCCATGGCAGCAGAGGCCCCCACCCCTTTGTTTCCCTCAGGTGCCATAGACATGTGTATTTATTTATCACTAGCCCCATCTATTATTCCACTGAGTCAGTCAGGGCCTGGGTGTCTGGTGGGGGGCCGGAGGGGAAATACGTGTGACAACAATTCATAACCCCCCTCAACTCCCCATTTATTTAGAACCCTTGTCCTTCACACCTCGATTGGCAGGCGACTGGGGTTTGGATGGGGCTGTGTCTGTGTCTGGCCGACTGAGAGGGCCGACAGAATTTTACTCAAAGTGTTTGACAGCAGCCTCTCAGGCTTGACATTATGAGTCAGTTGAGCTGCATGTGTCAGGTCAGAGGACAGGTCACCAAGGGTTAGGAGAACCTAAGAAGCACACCGAGCTGTGAGAGAGAGACAGAGGGTGGTCAATGTGGTGGGCTATAGACAACCTGAACCTGGTTCTGGTTGACCCTGGCCGTAGGGAAGGCTCTTGTTAAATGCCAGCTGCTCACGGCCGTGTGCTTGCTTTGGAACTTGCTGATAGAAAATAATATCACAGTGGTCTGACCAGCTGCTGTAACGTGTGCATTCTTCAAGTGCTTTGTGTGTCAAGTTGAATGCTTTGAGAGAGTGTTGAACAGTCTGTGTTCAACATATGAATGTGTGCCTCCAGCATGCATTTGTGTGTATGTATGGAATGGTTATAACCATTCCAATTTTAGAAAATTACAGCACGATAGGTATGCATGAATCAAATAATCTGAACTCAAACTACAGTGATCTACAGTGATATCAGGTGAACAAGGCTAGCGCAACACAAGCAAGCCCTCTTAGCACGTAATGTTGTTCTTAATCTCTGATACACACACCTAAATGGTGCTTAAGCAATATAGCTAAAACTGTGTTCACTGAAAACCAGCATTTTTGTAGTTATTTGGCATGGTGGTTTCCAGGGTTGGGTTCAGTTACGTTTCAATTCAGAAAGTAAACACAATTCTTATTCTAATTCAAAATGTTCCTAATTGAAAAGCATTGATGAGAATTGGAAATGGAATATCATTGTACTTCCTGAATTGACTGTAATTTAAATGGAACTTCCCCAACCCTGGTGATTTAATCAAACCCCTAGGCATTCCTTAATATTGTTATTGAGTGTGTAACTGAACTGCTGATCCTGGGATTTAGAGGACAGCAGAACAGCTTCCAGGAACGGGGAGCAGGCCAGGGAGACTGTGGCCAGGCAGGCCAGGGAGACTGTGGCCAGGCAGGCCAGGGAGACTGTGGCCAGGCAGGCCAGGGAGACTGTGGCCAGGCAGGCCAGGGAGACTGTGGCCAGGCAGGCCAGGGAGACTGTGGCCAGGCAGGCCAGGAGAAGTGGGTCAGACCCTATCAAGGACATCACTTTAGTCAGGCGCACACACACACGCAGACGCACGCACACGCACATCTGAACACCGCAACAAGGTTTGTGTTTGTGTGTGTGTGTGTGTGTGCGTGTGTGTGTCTGTCAAAACACAGTCTGTTTTGTTTGTGCATATGTGAGCATGTGTGTTGGAGAGGGAGAGCGAGAAAGAGGCAGAGGGATAAATAGAGACAGAGAGAGCATGTGTTGTGCATGTGAATGTTCTCTATATCTCTGAATGTTATGTATCTGTATAATAAGCAAGGGACTGTATTCATGCCCTAAGGCACACCTGTGTAAATCAGAGAAGTGACAATGTCTTCGATCGTTGTGACTGGAGGTCGACCTATTAATCAAAATGGCTTATTTCAAGTTTTCATAACAATCGGTAATCAGCCTTTTTGGACGCCGACTAAATTGCAATCCACGAGGAGACTGTGTGGCAGGCTGACCACCTGTTACGCGAGTGCAGCATCAAAAGGACCTTGTGGCTGCAAGGAGCCAAGGTAAGTTGCTAGCTAGCATTAAACTTATTTTATAAAAACAATCAATCTTCACATAATCACTAGTTAACTACACATGGTTGATGATATTACTAGGTTAACTAGCTTGTCCTGCGTTGCATATAATCAATGCGGTGCCTGTTAATTTATCATTGAATCACAGCCTACTTCAACTTGATGATTTAACAAAAGCGCATTCGCGAAAAAAGCACAATCGTTGCAATAATGTACCTAACCATAAACATCAATACCTTTCTTAAAATCAGTACACAAGTATATTTTTTAAACCTGTTATGTAGTTAAAAAAATAAATTCATGTTAGCAGGCAATATTAACTAGGGAAATTGTATCACTTCTCTTGCAGTTTGGGCTACCTAGCTCATTGTGAACTGTTGAAAGGCCATTTATTCCTAACAAAGACCGTAATTAATTTGACAGAATTTTACATAATTATGACATAAGGTTGTGCAATGTAACAGTAATATTTAGACTTTGGGCTGCCACCCGTTTGATAAAATATGTAACGCTGGGCCTCCCGGGTGACGCAGTGGTTAAGGGCGCTGTACTGCAGCGCCAGCTGTGCCATCAGAGACTCTGGGTTCGCGCCCAGGCTCTGTCGTAACCGGGAGGTCCGTGGGGCGATGCACAATTGGCCTAGCGTCGCCCGGGTTAGGGAGGGCTTGGCCGATAGGGATGTCCTTGTCTCATCGCGCACCAGCGACTCCTGTGGCGGGCCGGGCGCAGTGTGCGCTACCCAAGGTTGCCAGGTGCACGGTGTTTCCTCCGACACATTGGTGCGGCTGGCTTCCGGGTTGGATGCGCGCTGTGTTAAGAAGCAGTGCGGCTTGGTTGGGTTGTGTATCGGAGGACGCATGACTTTCAACCTTCGTCTCTCCCGAGCCCGTACGGGAGTTGTAGCGATGAGACAAGATAGTAGCTACTAAAACAATTGGATACCACGAAATTGGGGAGAAAAAGGGGTAAAAACTATAAATATATATATAAAAACATATGTAATGCTTCCGTATTTCACTGAAAGAATAAATGTTTTGTTTTCGAAATGAGAGTTTATGGATTTGACCATATTAAAGGCTCGTATTTCTGTTTGTTTATTATAATTAAGTATATTCACATGCACAACACATGCTCCTCCAAAGGCTAACTCTCTAGCCCTCGCTATCTCCTTGCTTGCTAATTCGGCATGCTAACTGCTAGCTTGTTTAACCCAGGTCCGCTAACTACTACCTTGTTTACCCCGGCCTGCTAATCTGTTAGCTTGTTAGCACAGGCCTGCTAACCGTCTGCATCGCAGTGGCCCATATGTACTTTCTATCTCTTCCCGATTTTTAAAATTTGTTTATACCTTCCGGAAACCTGCCTCACCCAATGTGATACGGAATCGCTATTATTTTTAATTTTTAGAACACACTCAAGAACCTCCAGAAGCTAACCAGCTAACTAGCTACAAGCTATTTAGTCATTGTTCGTTTTTTAAAAATCTGGATAACACTCGCCAGTCCAGCCCCCCTGCCCCATCCACCGCTGCCCCTGGACTCTGATCACTTGGCTACATAGCTGATGCATGCTGGACTGTCCATTAATCACGGTACTCCATTCTGCTTGTTTGTTTTATCTGTCGGCCCCGTTGCCTAGTCAATGCAATTTTACCTGCTGTTGTTATGCTAGCTGATTAGCTGTTGTCTCACCCACTGTTTTAGCTAGCTTTCCCAATTCAACACCTGTGATTACTGTATGCCTCGCTGTATGTCTCTCTCAAATGTCAATATGCCTTGTATACTGTTGCTCAGGTTAGTTATCATTGTTTTAGTTCACAATGGAGCCCCTAGTCCCACTCCTCATACCCCTGATACCTCCTTTGTCCCACCGCCCACATATGCGGTGACCTCACCCATCACAACCAGCATGTCCAGAGATAAAACTTCTCTCATCATCACCCAGTGCCTGGGCTTACCTCCGCCGTACCCGCACCCCACCATACCCCTGTCTGCGCATTATGCCCTGAATATATTCTACCATGCCCAGAAACCTGCTCCTCTTATTCTCTGTCCCCAACGCTCTAGGCGACCAGTTTTGATAGCCTTTAGCCGCACCCTCATACTACTCCTTCTCTGTTCCGCGGGTGATGTGGAGGCCCTGCATGTCCCCAGGCCCTGCATGTCCCCAGGCACCCTCATTTGTTGACTTCTGTGATCGAAAAAGCCTTGGTTTCATGCATGTCAACATCAGAAGCCTCCTCCCTAAGTTTGTTTTACTCACTGCTTTAGCACACTCTGCTAACCCTGATGTCCTTGCCGTGTCTGAATCCTGGCTCAGGAAGGCCACCAAAATTCAGAGATTTCCATACCCAACTAAAACATCTTCCGTCAAGATAGAACTGCCAAAGGGGGAGGAGTTGCAGTCTACTGCAGAGATAGCCTGCAAAGTAATGTCATACTTTCCAGGTCCATACCCAAACAGTTCGAACTACTAATTCTGAAAATTACTCTCTCCAGAAATAAGTCTCTCACTGTTGCTGCCTGCTACCGACCCCCCCTCAGCTCCCAGCTGTGCCCTGGACACCATTTGTGAATTGATCGCCCCCCCATCTAGCTTCAGAGTTTGTTCTGTTAGGTGACCTAAACTGGGATATGCTTAACACCCCGGCAGTCCTACAATCTAAGCTAGATGCCCTCAATCTCACACAAATCATCAAGGAACCCACCAGGTACAACCCTAACTCTGTAAGCAAGGGCACCCTCATAGACGTCATCCTGACCAACTGGCCCTCCAAATACACCTCCGCTGTCTTCAACCAGGATCTCAGCGACCACTGCCTCATTGCCTGTATCCGCTACAGTGCCGCAGTCAAACGACCACCCCTCATCACTGTCAAACGCTCCCTAAAACACTTCTGTGAGCAGGCCTTTCTAATCGACCTGGCCCGGGTATCCTGGAAGGACATTGACCTCATCCCGTCAGTTGAGGATGCCTGGTCATTCTTTAAGAGTAACTTCCTCACCATTTTAGATAAGCATGCTCCGTTCAAAAAATGCAGATCTAAGAACAGATACAGCCCTTGGTTCACTCCAGACCTGACTGCCCTCGACCAGCACAAAAACATCCTGTGGCGGACTGCAATAGCATCGAACAGTCCCCGCGATATGCAACTGTTCAGGGAAGTCAGGAACCAATACACGCAGTCAGTCAGGAAAGCTAAGGCCAGCTTCTTCAGGCAAAAGTTTGCATCCTGTAGCTCCAACTCCAAAAAGTTCTGGGACACTGTGAAGTCCATGGAGAACAAGAGCACCTCCTCCCAGCTGCCCACTGCACTGAGGGTAGGGAACACGGTCACCACCGACAAATCCATGATTATCGAAAATTTCAACAAGCATTTCTCAATGGCTAGCCATGCCTTCCGCCTGGCTACTCCTACCTCGGCCAACAGCTCCGGCCCCCCCGCAGCTCCTCGCCCAAGCCTCTCCAGGTTCTCCTTTACCCAAATCCAGATAACAGATGTTCTGAAAGAGCTGCAAAACCTGGACCCGTATAAATCAGCTGGGCTTGACAATCTGGACCCTCTATTTCTGAAACTATCCGCCGCCATTGTCGCAACCCCTATTACCAGCCTGTTCAACCTCTCTTTCATATCGTCTGAGATCCCCAAGGATTGGAAAGCTGCTGCAGTCATCCCCCTCTTCAAAGGGGGAGACACCCTGGACCCAAACTGTTACAGACCTATATCCATTCTGCCCTGCCTATCTAAGGTCTTTGAAAGCCAAGTCAACAAACAGGTCACTGACCATCTCGAATCCCACCGTACCTTCTCCGCTATGCAATCTGGTTTCCGAGCCGGTCACGGGTGCATCTCAGCCACACTCAAGGTACTAAACGATATCATAACCGCCATCGATAAAAGACAGTACTGTGCAGCCATCTTCATCGACCTTGCCAAGGCTTTCGACTCTGTCAATCACCAGATTCTTATCGGCAGACTCAGTAGCCTCGGTTTTTTGGATGACTGCCTTGACTGGTTCACCAATTACTTTTCAGACAGAGTTCAGTGTGTCAAATCGGAGGGCATGCTGTCCAGGCCTCTGGCAGTCTCTATGGGGGTGCCACAGGGTTCAATTCTCGGGCCGACTCTTTTCTCTGTATATATCAATGATGTTGGTCTTGCTGCGGGCGATTCCTTGATCCACCTCTACGCAGACGACACCATTCTATATACTTTCGGCCCGTCATTGGACACTGTGCTATCTAACCTCCAAACGAGTTTCAATGCCATACAACACTCCTTCCGTGTCCTCAAACTGCTCTTAAACGCTAGTAAAACCAAATGCATGCTTTTCAACCGATCGCTGCCTGCACCCGCATGCCCGACTAGCATCACCCCACTGGATGGTTCCGACCTTGAATATGTGGACACCTATAAGTACCTAGGTGTCTGGCTAGACTGCAAACTCTCCTTCCAGACCCATATCAAACATCTCCAATCGAAAATCAAATCAAGAGTCGGCTTTCTATTCCGCAACAAAGCCTCCTTCACTCACGCTGCCAAGCTTACCCTAGTAAAACTGACTATCCTACCGATCCTCAACTTTAGCGATGTCATCTACAAAATCGCTTCCAACACTCTACTCAGCAAACTGGATGCAGTTTATCACAGTGCCATCCGTTTTGTCACTAAAGCACCTTATACCACCCACCACTGCGACTTGTATGCTCTAGTCGGCTGGCCCTCGCTACATATTCGTCGCCAGACCCACTGGCTCCAGGTCATCTACAAGGCCATGCTAGGTAAAGCTCCGCCTTATCTCAGTTCACTGGTCACGATGGCAACACCCATCCGTAGCACGCGCTCCAGCAGGTGTATCTCACTGATCATCCCTAAAGCCAACACCTCATTCGGCCGCCTTTCATTCCAGTACTCTGCTGCCTGTGACTGGAATGAATTGCAAAAATCGCTAAAGTTGGAGACTTTTATCTCCCTCACCAACTTCAAACATCAGCTATCTGAGCAGCTAACCGATCGCTGCAGCTGTACATAATCTATTGGTAAATAGCCCACCCATTTTCACCTACCTCATCCCCACAGTTTTTATTTATTTACTTTTCTGCTCTTTTGCACACCAATATCTCTACCTGTACATGATCATCTGATCATTTATCACTCCAGTGTTATTCTGCAATATTGTAATTATTCGCCTACCTCCTCATGCCTTTTGCACACATTGTATATAGACTCCCCTTTTTTTCTACTGTGTTATTGACTTGTTAATTGTTTACTCCATGTGTAACTCTGTGTTGTCTGTTCACACTGCTAAGCTTTATCTTGGCCAGGTCGCAGTTGCAAATGAGAACTTGTTCTCAACTAGCCTACCTGGTTAAATAAAGGTGAAATAAAAAAATTTAAAAAAAAGTATATGATTTGATATTTGATAGAGCAGTCTGACTGAGCGGTGGTAGGCAGCAGCAGGCTCGTAAGCATTCATTCAAACAGCAGCTCTTAGCAATGATTGGATGCACAGCTCTGTTTATGACTTAAAGCCTATCAACTCCTGAGATTAGGCTGGCAATACTAAAGTGCCTATAAGAACATCCAATAGTCAAAGGTATATGAAATACAAATTGTACAGAGAGAAATAGTCCTATAATTCCTATAATAATTACAAACTCAAACATCTTACATGGGAATATTGAAGACTCATGTTAAAAGGAACCATCAGCTTTCATATGTTCTCATGTTCTGAGCAAGGAACTTAAACGTTAGCTTTTTTTTACATGGCACATATTGCACTTTTACTTTCTTCTCCAAAACTGTGTTTTTGCATTATTTAAACCAAATTGAACATGTTTCATTATTTATTTGAGACTAAATTGATTTTATAAATGTATTATATTAAGTTAAAATAAGCTTTCACTGTTCATTCAGTATGGTTGTAATTGTCATTTATTACAAAAATATATATAAAAATAATCAGATTAATCGATATCGGCTTGTTTTGGTCCTCCAATAATCGGTATCGGTGTTGAAAAATCATATTCGGTCGACCTCTAGTTGTGACCCCACTGCAGTTATTTACAAGAGAGTGTCTAAAAATAGTCAGCAGCTTAATCCAGAACACACCAATAAACCTCAGCTGGGACTTCACCCTGGCCCCCCCTCCAGAGAAGAACAGCACAATGAGATAAATGATCTCAGGCCACAGCTTTAAGTCATATAGCCATAAAACACCAGGGATAAAGCAGTAACACACTGCATCTGACTTACGGCTCCACTAACAAAATCCACAGACCAGGATCATCTCCAAAATAGTCAGAGACCTCATCTCTCTCTCCCTTTCTCCTGTCCTCCATAAAAGCCCTGTACAGGGGCCATATACTAGGGAACATGTGTGCTGGTTGGGTAACCCGTGCTCAGTGTTTGTTCAGGCTGTGCTGACAATAGGGAGATTAGTGTGCTGTATGACAGTGAGTAGCCAGGACTGACAGTTGATCATTCACTGTGGGACCGTGGCCATAAACCCCTGTCTAGCGTTACCAGCGTGACCCAGGGCTCTGCTGTAATCGCCATGCCCACTGGAGTGCCACTGCTTGTCCGTCGTCGCCGCAGAGATAGAACGAAGGCCAATTACCATTATTTATCATCTCTCCCCAACCCGCTTCTTGCTCGCTTTCTTCAGAGTTGATGCATTTTTATTATTCTGCCCATTGTAAGATTCAATGCTAACTTAGCTGCATTATCCCAGTCGAAAAGCCTATCTGAACCTGAGCCGTCATTAAGTAACTGGTTGTGTATAGGGGTGATAACAATGATAAGGTTTGAGTACATACCACCAGAGAGGAGCAGAGGACCACCCACACAGATCACAAACAGTATGTGTACCCCATGACTGCTCCTTTACCAAACACCAATAAAGACTAACTCATCCAAAACAACCCTCTTATCACACAGCTTTGATTGCAAGACCTCCATAATAGGACTGTTCCATCAGTGTGTATACAACCCTACGATCCTATAGAGGACAGAGGAATGTGAATGAGGATCAATGTCAATGCCTTGTCATGACATTTCCCTCTTTGGGTACAGCACGCCCCATCCCCCTCTCCCTGTCTCCTACAACCAGGCTGCTGTGGTCAGAGAGAGGTCGTAAATTCCTGGAGGAGATTATCTCCTCATGGCCACAGTATAGCGAGAGAGTAGAGTTTTCATAGAAGAGAACAAAGGAATTTCTTCCACCTCACAGAACTTGAGGTCCGAACAACATGTGTGTTCCGGAGAAGGTATAAAAGATCGGTGAAGAATCCAGCTACGAACTGGTCCGTTTGGTGCAATTTTGTGGAGCTCATGGGAGACAGTGCGGCCACATTACCATAAGGCTGTTTATTTAATCATCTCAGATATGAGGTTTACATCTAATTGTTGTATAAGATGAATGAGTGAAGATGATACTGTTGCAGATAACCAACAATTTACGACGTTTGGAATGAGACTAACGTGAGGTAAAGAAGAATTCATTCATCAGAAGACTATTGATCAGATATGAAAATATCTGAAAAGTTATATGAGGAAAATTATAACTTTGTTATCTGAATATTTTCCTTGGTGCCGCGACTTCCTAGTTAATTACAGTTACATGATTAATCAGTTTAATCGCGTAATAATAATTACAGAGAGTCATCTGATAAAGATTCATCTTCAGTTTAATGATGCCAAAGACACGACAGCCAATCCAGACAAATCCATCGTCCATCATTGTCACACACCCTTGAACTTCCATGGGCCAAAGAGACTATGTGGGACAGGTGGTGGGGCCTAGACCCAGGACAGAGGTACAGTGCAGCAGCCCTGCTTGATGCTAACCTAGAGCGAGAATAGCATCTGCCAGCTTCCCTTCACAAATCTCATTAGCAGAGTTATTTCCACGTGTCTCTAATAACCTGAATAAGCCCGGCTGATATACCATGCTGGTTGCTTTGGCTGAAAAAGTGTCCCCTGTTTGCCTACACAAAAAGGAACACGTCTTGTGCTCTTATTCACAAACACATTCTAAACCTCAACACATGGTCTCAGTACCTGGAAACAAGGACAAGTGCACATATGTAGCGCAACTGTCTTGGTGTAAGTCCTTACAAAAAGGACATCAAAATAATCCAATGGTCGTATCCATGACTTTCACAACGAGCCACCAAAGTTTACCACTGAAAATGGGAAATGTTTTCAATTAAATTGTAACACATCACATACACAGACATGCAAGCCTCTCGACCAGAGTTACCTATTAGTCCTGATTATGCCTAGCACGGGTCAAGCATACACCTCATCTTCAGTAGAATGAATACATGTCTTCTTGCCCCTTCGTCTGGCTCAGTCTGTCTGTGTGTAACTGCAGGGTTAACTGATAGAGACAGTCTCTCTGCAACATCTTTCATCCCCCCCTCCCAGCCCCAATCCCAGGCAGCGTCCTCCCAGCCCAGCCCTGATCCCCTAACCAGATTACTGCTCCGCTCTACATGGGGGGGTGGAATAGAAAACCATTAAGGAGGTAGGAAACTAGACTACACTTTTCCCTTACCCTACATTCACTTCCCTTCATTCACTCATGATAGAGCTTTTTCATTTTAAGAAGTGTAACTTTCATCTGAATTGTAACATTCTGTCATTAACAGTGCATGTTCAAATGTATAGCAAATAACACGTTTTCATATAAAACATTTTAAAAAGACTATAGTAAGTGCCTATTACAGTAGGTGCTGCAAAGTAACAGGGTTATTTCTTAAGCCAGACATAAATCCCCTTGTGACAGGGGCAATAGAAGATTGTTGTGTGCAACAGGGAGAGGCAATTGAGAAAATGAAAATGTATGGGTAACATGATTGACATGTTATGATCATACCCACTCAGTTTCCCACCACAAAACACCAGGAAATTACCAAAAAGAGTAGAACCAGCTCACATGCTTTTACTATATGATTTGACTATTGGATTCAATGTTAGGTTCAAAGTTTCTTTTTAAAATATATATTTTGTAAGGAATAGATTCAGCACATTAAAACAAGAGTTTAGTTCACATGACTGAATTATCTTAAAATGTGGGACAGACGTAGATCAATCAATAATCACATAAAACAAATAATAATCTTCAGAAATGACTGTCAGAGCATCTAGGGCTTTACAATGATGGTGAAATGTTGGAATTAAGTGGGTTCAAATATTCCTAGAAATGACACAGGGTTGATTGAGGGACTTGTGAATTTGCTGAATTTTGCAAATGTATTGAATGTGGTATATAAAAGGTCACATAATTTATAGAACAGGCTTTTAAAATGCCATATTGGTGCACAATTTCTACTGAAAAATATCATAGGTACGCAAAAGGCACCCATTTTGTGGAAGGACCCCTGTGTCATCATCTAGTTGAGTGGCTCGGACTGTAGAGAGGTGGCATGGGACTGTAGGGAGGTAGCGTGGACTGTAGGGAGGTAGCATGGACTGTAGGGAGGTAGCATGGACTGTAGGGAGGTAGCGTGGACTGTAGGGAGGTAGCGTGGACTGTAGGGAGGTAGCGTGGACTGTAGGGAGGTAGCGTGGACTGTAGGGAGGTAGCGTGGACTGTAGGGAGGTAGCGTGGACTGTAGGGAGGTAGCGTGGACTGTAGGGAGGTAGCATGGACTGTAGGGAGGTAGCGTGGACTGTAGGGAGGTAGCGTGGACTGTAGGGAGGTAGCGTGGACTGTAGGGAGGTAGCGTGGACTGTAGGGAGGAGCGTGGACTGTAGGGAGGTAGCGTGGACTGTAGGGAGGAGCGTGGACTGTGGACTGTGGACTGTAGGGAGGAGCGTGGACTGTAGGGAGGTAGCGTGGACTGTAGGGAGGTAGCGTGGACTGTAGGGAGGTAGCATGGACTGTAGGGAGGTAGCGTGGACTGTAGGGAGGTAGCGTGGACTGTAGGGAGGTAGCATAGACTGTAGGGAGGTAGCATAGACTGTAGGGAGGTAGCGTGGACTGTAGAGAGGTAGCATGGACTGTAGGGAGGTAGCATGGACTGTAGGGAGGTAGCGTGGACTGTAGGGAGGTAGCGTGGACTGTAGGGAGGTAGCATGGACTGTAGGGAGGTAGCGTGGACTGTAGGGAGGTAGCGTGGACTGTAGGGAGGTAGCATGGACTGTAGGGAGGTAGCATGGACTGTAGGGAGGTAGCGTGGACTGTAGGGAGGTGGCATGGGACTGTAGGGAGGTGGCATGGACTGTAGGGAGGTAGCATGGACTGTAGGGAGGTAGCATGGACTGTAGGGAGGTAGCATGGACTGTAGGGAGGTAGCGTGGACTGTAGGGAGGTGGCATGGGACTGTAGGGAGGTGGCACAGACTGTAGGGAGTTGGCATAGAATGTAGAGAGGTGGCATAGACTGTAGAGAGGTGGCATAGACTGTAGGGAGATGGCATAGACTGTAGGGAGGTGGCATGGGACTGTAGGGAGGTAGCGTAGACTGCAGGGAGATGGCATGGACTGCAGGGAGTAGGCATGACCTGTAGGGAGGTGGCACAGACTGTAGGGAGTTGGAATAGAATGTAGAGAGGTGGCATAGACTGTAGAGAGGTGGCATAGACTGTAGGGTGGTGGCATGGGACTGTAGGGAGTTGGCATGGGACTGTAGGGAGGTGGCATGAGACTGTAGGGAGGTAGCATGGGACTGTAGGGAGGTAGCATGGGACTGTAGGGAGGTGGCATGGGACTGTAGGGAGGTGGCATGGGACTGTAGGGAGGTGGCATGGGACTGTAGGGAGGTGGCATGGGACTGTAGGGAGGTAGCATGTGACTGTAGGGAGGTGTCATGGGACTGTAGGGAGGTGGCTTGGGACTGTAGGGAGGTAGCATGTGACTGTAGGGAGGTAGCATGTGACTGTAGAGAGGTGGCATAGACTGTAGGGAGGTGGCATGGACTGTAGGGAGGTGGCATAGACTGTAGGGAGGTGGCATAGACTGTAGGGAGGTGGCATAGACTGTAGGGAGGTGGCATGGACTGTGGGGAGGTGTCATGGACTGTAGGGAGGTGTCATGGACTGTAGGGAGGTGGCATGGACTGTAGGGAGGTGGCATGGACTGTATGGAGGTGGCATGGACTGTAGGGAGGTGGGAGGTGGTATGGACTGTAGGGAGGTGGCATGGACTGTAGGGAGATGGGATGGACTGTAGGGAGATGGGATGGACTGTAGGGAGATGGGATGGACTGTAGGGAGGTGGCATGGACTGTAGGGAGGTGGCATGGACTGTAGGGAGGTGGGAGGTGGCATGGACTGTAGGGAGGTGGCATGGACTGTAGGGAGGTGGCATGGACTGTAGGGAGATGGCATGGACTGTAGGGAGATGGCATGGACTGTAGGGAGGTGGCATGGACTGTAGGGAGGTGGGAGGTGGCATGGACTGTAGGGAGGTGGCATGGACTGTAGGGAGGTGGCATGGACTGTAGGGAGAAGGCATGGACTGTAGGGAGGTGGGAGGTGGCATGGACTGTAGGGAGGTGGCATGGACTGTAGGGAGGTGGCATGAACTGTAGGGAGGTGGCATGGACTGTAGGGAGATGGCATGGACTGTAGGGAGGTGGCATGGACTGTAGGGAGGTGGGAGGTGGTATGGACTGTAGGGAGGTGGCATGGACTGTAGGGAGGTGGCATGGACTGTAGGGAGATGGGATGGACTGTAGGGAGATGGGATGGACTGTAGGGAGATGGGATGGACTGTAGGGAGATGGGATGGACTGTAGGGAGATGGGATGGACTGTAGGGAGATGGGATGGACTGTAGGGAGATGGGATGGACTGTAGGGAGGTAGAATGGACTGCAGGGAGGTGCAGAGATAAATCTCAGGAGGGATGGGATGGGGCATAGAGAGAATGAAGTGCCCAGTGCATCTCCCTCCCTCTCGGTCTGTTTCTCATACCCTACAAGGACACTCTTTGTTTGATAAACACCACGTCCGCCCTGCTCGCTCGCTCTCTCTCCCTCCCTCCCTCCCTCCCTCTCACGCTCTTATTAGGCACATGAGGCACTTGCTTTTAGGGGCAAAGCAAGTGCTTTGTGACAACAATGATACATTTAAAAAAAAAAAAAAAGAATATAATTAAGTATGACATTTTAAGGCAAGAGGAAAACCATGACTGTTCAACTTACATTTATTGATAGCTTTTAAAGGCATCACATGCAAAACTCAGGTTTAACACGTTACAGTCATTTAAAGTCCAACTCCAGTCTCCTTTTCACCTCATTTAACATCTGATTTACTTAACAAAAGGCACACCTCAATAGGTGGTCCAGGTATGACATGTCATGGCACAAGTGGGGGGGGCTTTCCTTTTTTGTTCTCTATTGCTCCTCTGTTGTTCGTCAAGCAAGTGGGGAGGCCGATGACATCACATCAAACCATCTCCTTAAATGCCCTATTCCTTGAAGTTTGCAGTTGTGTAAAAAAAAAATGCTTTGCTGAAAATATATATGTTTTACCCTTCAGTGTGTACTGTACACATTACTGTATTTATACTTGGGATACTGTGTTTCAATTGGATAAGTCAAAAAAATTGCTGTAGTGTGTCTTTAACCCTGCGTTTCTGCCAGGACAGGAGGAGTGGAGTGTTACAGTACCTTGAATGAGGATCCAGAAGTGAGGCTGGAGGGGGTCTTGAAGGGGGTCGCTCTCAGACCCATGGTCAACTCTGCCAGGGAGAGAGAGAGAGAGAGAGAGAGAGAGAGAGAGAGAGAGAGAGAGAGAGAGAGAGAGACATACAGTGAGAGACTTACAGTGAGAGACTTACATGGAGCTGAAGTGTCAAAAGCTCTATAAAACAATGTCACAGCACACCACCAGTGTTTAACCATAAATAGTTACATGTTAAATGGACTCAAGTCCCTAAAGCATATGTTTTTGTATATTGTACATGATGATGTGAATATGGCTCTGAGTGTCCATGAGGGGACCATCCCTCACTTACATAAGCCGTCATGGTGCCTTCCTGTATTATACTTATGCAACAAAAAATATTCTCCTGAGCCATTTACTTCATATAATATTCTTATCTTGTATTATTTCTTATTGTTGTTGCATTGTTGAGAAGGAACCTGCGAGTAAGCATTTCTTTGGACGGAGTATACCATGTGTATCCTGTGCATATGACTAATAAAACTTTAAATGGTGTCACAAAGGATGGTAGTGAGTCACACTATGGACCCCGTCACCGCTAATACAAACACCCATGTTCCATCTTTCTCTGCACACATACAATGTCATGTGACCTGTGCACCAACACCAACACACAGTAAACTGGGGACCAACATAATACGTTTTTTTTCTGGATCAAAAAGGGGCTTAGGTGGTTGGGTGTGGCAGGGGGGCGTGGTAATGTGCACGGTCAGCCCGGTAGAAAACATCTTAGAGGCCTCCACCTTGGCAGTGTAGGGAAATGCTTTAATATTTAAGCCAATTACCTGTCATTCTCAAAATTTCTCCATGAAGATGAAGATAAATAGTTTCAGTTTTAAAGCACATATTCTGCAATCCTACACATTTTCTCATAGAGCAGAGAGAGAAAATGTTGCCGTTTTATAGCTAATTTCCTGCAATTCTATGCATTTTGACATGGCTAATGCTGTGTTCCTTTGTTCAAACATAATCAAATCAATACTGCTAAATTCAATGTTTTGGCAATTTTAAATTTTCCCTGACTGTCTAGCTTTTACTTAGATGATTGATAGTATTCTAATATTATATTTATATATATAAACAATATATAGATACATTTATTAAGCGTTTTTCCATTCCGAAAATGAATTTTTTTAAATTACAGTGCATTCGTAAAATATTCAGAACGTAACAACATTTTGTTACATTACAGCCTTATTCTATAATTGATTCAATTGTTTTTTCCCCATAACAACAAAGAAAAAACAGGTTTTTAGACATTTTTGCAAAGTTATAAAAACAAATGAAGTAAAACATTTACATAGGTATTCAGACCCTTTACTCAGTACTTTGTTAAAAGCACCTTTGGCAGCGATTACAGCCTTGCGTCTTCTTGGGAATGATGCTACAGGCTTGGCACACCTCTATTTTGGGAGTTTCTCCCATTCTTCTCTGCAGATCCTCTCAAGCTCTGTCAGGTTGGATGGGGAGCGTCGACGCACAGCTATTTTCAGGTCTCTCCAGATATGTTAGATAGGGTTCAAGTCTGGGCCCTGGCTGGCCCACTCAGAGACTTGTCTTGAAGCCACTCCTGGATTGTCTTGGCTGTGTGCTTAGGGTTGTTTTCATGTTAGAAGGTGAACCTGTGTGCTTAGGGTTATTATCCTGTTGGAAGGTGGACCTTCGTCCCAGTCTGAGGTCCTAAGTGCTCTGGAGCAGGTTTTCATCAAGGATCTCTCTGTACTTTGCTCCGTTTATCTTTCTCTCAATCCTGACTAGTCTTCCAGTCCCTGCCACTGAAAGACATCCCCACAGCATGATGCTGCCACCACCATGCTTCACCGTAGGCATGGTTCCAGGTTTCCTCCAGACGTGACGCTTGGGATTCAGGCCAAAGACTTCAATCTTGGTTTCATCAGACCAGAGAAGGAAACAGTGGGTTAACTGCCTTGCTCAGGGGCAGAACGACAGATTTGTACCTGGTCAGCTCGGGGATTCGATCCAGCAACTTTTTGTTTACTCCCCAATGCTCTAACCACTAGGCTACCTGCTTTTACTGAGGAGTGGCTTCTGTCTTGATTTTTGCTCTGACATACACTGTCAACTGGGACCTTATATAGACAGGTGAGTGCCTTTGCAAATCATGTCCAATCAATTTAATTTACCACAGGTAGACTGCAATCAAGTTGTAGAAACATAAAGGATGATCAATGGAGCTCAATTTTGAGTCTCTTAGCAAAGGGTCTGAATACTTATGTAAATAAGGTATTTCCGTAATTTTTCATTTGAATACATTTGCAAAAATGTCTAAAACCTAGTTTTTTCTCTTTGTCATTATGGGGTTTTGTCTGTAGATTGATGAGGAAAACAATTAATTTAATCAATTTTAGAATAAGGCTGTAACATAACAAAATGTGGAAAAGTCAAGGGGTCTGAATACTTCCTGAATGCACTGTATATATTTTTACACTGTTTTACACATAAGACAGCAGCTATGTCAATTTAACCACATCTGTAAAACAGAAGTGCCTGTTTGATCCATTCCAGTGTTCTGTACTGTACACTCAGGACTGTTGTTAGGAGCTGCTGGGTGAACACAAGACATTCTCCAAACCGGTCTTCAGTCAGTGGCAGGGAGCTTCCAAAAAAGGAACCCAAAGGCATTAGAGCAAAATTGGGCTTAACGCCAGCCTCTTGAAGAAGCCCAGTGGAGCTGTCAGAGGGTCTGGGAGGAGGGAGATGAGGCGAGGGGGCTAATCAGAGTCTGACTGGGTGCTGTAATAGTCCGGCTCCAGGCAGGGTCTTAAGTAAACTGTTTGGGTTGGAGGTCCTAGTGGTTGGAAAGTGCTGGAGCACATGACTGGTTGTTTGGACAGATGTCCACAGCAGCTGTGAACAGGCCGCTTCTGAGACACATCAAAACACTAACATACACATACACAAAAAGATGAACAGAAACATACACAGACAAGTAGGTGTCCAGCTCAGGCTTCATACTGTACGTATTAGGAAGGTGGATATTGCTTGTCTGCTTGCCGCTAACAATAGCAGGCTTGTAATTGTGCGTGCATGTTGCAGATGGCTCGTTGAACGGTTGAAAATCTTAACTGAGATAATGCTGAAACATATTTTAATTTGCGCTGAAAACAAAATGATGGAAATGTTACCTTGCAAATTCATGGTGTGAAATAGGCTTTTAGAAGTGCAGTCTTTATTTTATTGCTTATTATTATTATCGTTAATACAGTCTTTATTTTATTGCTTATTAATATCGTTAAGTCTTTATTTTTTTACTTACTATTATCGTTAATACAGTCTATTTTGTGTTACTTATTATTATTGTTAATACAGTCTTTATTTTTTATTACTTATTATTATTGTTAATACAGTCTCTATTGTATTACTTATTATTATCGTTAATACAGTCTTTATTTTTTACTTATTATTATTGTTAATACAGTCTTTATTTTTTATTTGTTACTTATTATTATTGTTAATACAGTCTTTATTGTATTACTTATTATTATCCCTAATACAGTCTTTATTTTTTATTTTGTACTTATTATTATCATTAATACAGTCTTTATTCTATTACTTATTATTATCATTAATACAGTCTTTGGTGTGCTTATCAATGCACAAGCACCTTTTCCCCCACTCATATCAATATATATTTTTGTGTTACATTGTGTGAAGTTTACTAAATGTGTAAAGTGATATATTTTAACATGTAAAAAAACAAAAAGAAAATTGTTAATAAAATATTTAATCAATGGTCAGAATCTGATTTCATTGGTCCTCAACTCTCGGCTCAGTCATTTCATTCAGGGTAAGTGAAGTTCGCCGCGAGTATAGAGACAAAGTAGAATCTCAATTCAACGGCTCAGACACAAGAGGTATGTGGCAGGGTCTACAGTCAATCACGGATTACAAAAAGAAAACCAGCCCAGTCACGGACCAGGATGTCTTGCTCTCAGGCAGACTAAATAACTGTTTTACCCGCTTTGAGGACAATACAGTGCCACTGACACGGCCCGCAACTAAAACATGCGGACGCTTCTTCACTGCAGCCGACGTGAGGAAAACATTTAAACGTGTCAACCCTCGCAAGGCTGCAGGCCCAGACGGCATCCCCAGCCGCGCCCTCAAGAGCATGCGCAGACCAGCTGGCTGGTGTGTTTACGGACATATTCAATCAATCCCTATCCCAGTCTGTTGTTCCCACATGCTTCAAGAGGGCCACCATTGTTCCTGTTCCCAAGAAAGCTAAGGTAACTGAGCTAAACGACTACCGCCCTGTAGCACTCACTTCCGTCATCATGAAGTGCTTTTAGAGACTAGTCAAGGACCATATCACCTCCACCCTACCTGACACCCTAGACCCACTCCAATTTGCTTACCGCCCAAATAGGTCCACAGACGATGCAATCTCAACCACACTGCACACTGCCCTAACCCATCTGGACAAGAGGAATACCTATGTGAGAATGCTGTTCATCGACTACAGCTCGGCATTTAACACCATAGTGCCCTCCAAGCTCGCCATCAAGCTCGAGACCCAGGGTCTCGACCCCGCCCTGTGCAACTGGGTACTGGACTTCCTGACGAGCCGCCCCCAGGTGGTGAGGGTAGGCAACAACATTTCCACCCTGCTGATCCTCAACACTGGGGCCCCACAAGGGTGCGTTCTGGGCCCTCTCCTGTACTCCCTGTTCACCCACGACTGCGTGGCCACGCACGCCTCCAACTCAATCATCAAGTTTGCGGACGACACAACAGTGGTAGGCTTGTTCAGTGGTACGCCAGTTCCTCGGCGTACACATCACAGACTAACTGAATTGGTCCACCCACACAGACAGCATCGTGAAGAAGGCGCAGCAGCGCCTCTTCAACCTCAGGAGGCTGAAGAAATTCAGCTTGTCACCAAAAGCACTCACAAACTTCTACAGATGCACAATCGAGAGCATCCTGTCGGGCTGTATCACCGCCTGGTACGGCAACTGCTCCGCCCACAACCGTAAGGCTCTCCAGAGGGTAGTGAGGTCTGCACAACGCATCACCGGGGGCAAACTACCTGCCCTCCAGGACACCTACACCACCCGATGTCACAGGAAGGCCATAAAGATCATCAAGGACAACAACCACCCGAGCCACTGCCTGTTCACCCTGCTATCATCCAGAAGGCGAGGTCAGTACAGGTGCATCAAAGCTGGGACCGAGAGACTGAAAAACAGCTTCTATCTCAAGGCCATCAGACTGTTAAACAGCCACCACTAACATTGAGTGGCTGCTGCCAACACACTGACTCAACTCCAGCCACTTTAATAATGGGAATTAATGGGAAATTATGTAAAATATATCACAAGCCACTTTAAACAATGCTACCTAATATAATGTTTACATACCCTACATTATTCATCTCATATGTATATGTATATACTGTATTCTATATCATCTACTGCATCTTTATGTAATACATGTATCACTAGCCACTTGAACTATGCCACTTTGTTTACATACTCATCTCATATGTATATACTGCACTCAATACCATCTACTGTATCTTGGCTATGCTGCTCTGTACCATCACTCACTCATATATCTTTATATACATATTCTTATCCCCTTACACTTGTGTCTATAAGGTAGTAGTTTTGGAATTGTTAGCTAGATTACTTGTTGGTTATTACTGCATTGTCGGAACTAGAAGCACAAGCATTTCGCTACACTCGCATTAACATCTGCTAACCATGTGTATGTGACAAATTAAATTTGATTTGATTTGAGTTAGCCTGCCCCGAAGCAGGTTAGTTCTGAAGGATTTCTTGCCATAGAACTTCACCTGGCTAAAAGGTGAGCCACTTTCATATGACTGGTTATCCCAAGTTGAACTGAGAGTTGACTAACGTCACCTTGCCAACTCCTCAAAACCTGCTTCTTAGGATACCCCTCAGGAGTAGGATAAAGTTACGTTTAGCGATAACACCTGTTTTCAACATTTGTGTTGACAATGTATGCCCAAGTACTAGAGTACAGTGTGAGTGTTTGTTTGGCATTTACAGAGTGGTATACAGACCATAGTCTGTTGTGGATGTCGCCAACTCTGCAGGAATGCAACAGAAAGACAACAGTGTATTGTGCTGTTAGACCATACAGTTTACTCAATAATTGCCCATTGTTGTGTGTCCTTGATCCCATACCACCCTCCAACCCCCTCCACCTCCACACAGCGTGCCTGCCCATCATAGAGACAATGCTGCTCGTCCACAGCAGAACCCTGCTCCCACACACACACACACTCCCTGGCCCTAACCCTGGCCCTGGTCTGTCCCCAGCCTGGGGTTCAGCCCTGCTGACTTACCCATACAAATGCATTCCATTTCTATGGACTGACCCCTGTCCCTGATCTCAAGGCTGATATTAACATGCAGAGGTGGAGCTGGGACAGAACAGGAAACATCCAGTATCTACACAATCTGTCTCCACAAACAGACACAGTGCCTATGATCTGCTGCAGTACACTGGGCTGAAGGGATGGAAAATGGCTCCACTGTTAATGTTTTCTGATCTAAGATTTAAAAGGGAGAAAAATATTTAAAGGCAAGTCTATGACTGATGTAGGCTCAAGGCACTCAGTCCGCCTGGTACCACATCATTTCAAATATCAACTTCTGTTTTTGGATTTAACACAAATCTATCAAAAGCTATGGTCTGTACATATAAAGAATCTGGAACCAGAAGTCTATCTAGCATCCATTAGGCAGTGCTCCTACCTGCTCTCTGTCCCAGGGAGTTGGTGGTGATGCGTTGGGCCATGGGGGTCATGGAGGCCAGGTTGCCTCTAGAGGAAGAGGAGGAGGAGCAGGAGGAGGAGGAGGTGATGGTGCGTCCATCTTTGATCTCGATAGTTAGGAAGGTCTTCATGTCGGGGTCTGCCTCTCCCTGGTTCCCTGGGGTCTTGTCTTCCTTTGAGATGCCCGAGGAGTGCTGCAGCTTTTTAGCCGGCTGCTTCGCCCCGCCTACAGTGCTCATGGATTGAGCAGCGGTTTGCAGATCTTTGGTAGCCACGCCCCCTGGCTGAATTGTGCCCTGGCATTGGACAAGGTTCTCTGAGGAGGAGGAAGATGAAGAGTACGATGTAGAAGCTACATGGGGTCTCCCGTGCCTGTCTGTAAGGGATCTGATGGATACTGCTGTGGTCATTGCTGTTTGGTTGACTGGCCCTGCTGCTCGTCCCTCACTCAGCTCGGTGGCTCTGCCTAGGACACGGGCACTGGGGGCTGTCCCATTCCTTAGAGACTGAGAGCTCCTCTTCAGGAACGGGACACTGGGGCTTGGGCTGGGCTCTGTAAACTTGCGCATACGGTCCCGCACAGAGTTAGCCCGGCCAAACGGGGCCAAGACAACCGGCTTCTTTTCAGGCACTGCAAAACACAGACAGCACATTAGTGGAAATTACTTACACACAGTAGCAAAGAACAGAGGACCACAGACACAGTTAAGTAATACAAACTCAGTAGTTAATTACCCAGCTCCCCGGTACAGCTGACACACAAAGACTGGAAACATTTCAAAGTCTTCAGCAGGGCAATATGACTAAAATCCCCAAAACTCAAAGCAGCACACTCACTGCCTTTGTCTCCTCATCCTAAAGCTCTCTACAAATCCCTTGATTTTATTTCCCTTCTCTCACACTCCCTCTCTCTCTCTCTCTTCCTTTTTCCAGCCCCCCTCCTTTTCTTCACTCGCCCTCCCTCATTCTCCCTCTTTTTCAGTGCGTCAGCTTTGGCCATAAGCTGACAGATGTCTAGGTTGCCTGAGTGTTTCTGGATTCCTGTTCCTTTATGTACAGTAAAATTATGGTCTGCTTTCATCAACGGACAAGCTACACACTCTTTTTTTTAGGGAAGCAGTTTCCTCCCGCTTAATAATCTCGATTTAGTGTGCTTGAGAATCACAAGCTTTTAGGAGCCTGGGGCCACAGACAGGAGATTCTAAAGAAGCACTAGGGGCCGAAAGACAACGTCTCCCTTATGGAGGCAAAACATTTGCGGACACAGACCAGTGTTTACATGGGATAGAGAGTTAAAAGACATATGCGCGCACGCACGCACGCACGCACACACACACACACACACACACACACACGATCCTGTGCACTCGTATCTTCCATATTCTATCTCTATCCTGTCCTCTATCGGTGCACCCTCATCCTCCCCTGTATGAAAGGCCCTATACGGCCATGCTGGCCCCGGAAGGCTCCTTCGAATGGAAGCCATTCAACTGATAGGACTTAGGGAGCAGGGCGTCTTGATATTAGAGAAACAGCTATAACTCAGCAGCACCAAGGGCTTCCAGCTCACAGGTCCTCTGGTGTGATGTTATCAACACTGCCGGTGGAGTTTAACAGTAAAGCACAAGTAATGAGTCACACATCCCGGCTGGCTCCCACTTTAAATGTCAGGTTATTACATCTAGAGTGCCTTCAGAAAGTATACCCCATGACTTAATCCATATTTTGTTTTGTTACAAACTGAATTCAAAATGGATTAAATAGATTTTGTTTCTCACCCATCTACAAACAATACCCCATAATGACAAAATCAGGGCTGAGTATGTAAATATCTTCAAATTGGTTTCCTAACTCCCACATGATCAGACTGAGCATTCCAATGGCCAAACGAGGCTCAGCGAAATAAATGATACACACAAAAACATTGTTGAACATTTAGGCTTGAGAAAATAAAACAACAAAATCACATATCTCAGAAATATTTTAAAGACGCACTATGCAGAAATCGCTCTGCCATTTCCCGGTGGCTAAAATTCTAATAGTTCACTTAGTTACAGTTTCTGTGGCAAAACAAGCAAGTACAGTGTAGAGAATCATTGTACCATCTAAACCACTGAAATATATTTTCTATAACCAAAAATATAGTATTTTGATTGAAGCTGGTGTCCAAAACCAAAATTGAAAGGCAAAAACAAAATGTAATAATGGTAAGTATAGAACGAGCGCACATAAAACAAATCTACCGCTTCTTAGATGAGAATGACATATATATAACACACATTTCTATGTGAATTTGGTCAGGTACTGACAAAAAATAAACAGATTTTTACAGAGTTACAGTTCATATAAGGAAATCAGTCAATTAAAATAAATTAATGAGGCCCTAATCTATGGATTCCACACGACTGGGCAGGGGTGCAGCCATGGGTGGGACTTTAAATAATTATTTGACGATAACTAGTATAAAATATATCGATAATTGTGCACATTGTCCACCATTTCACCCTAACTATTAATTTACAAAGTTTACAGGACAAAAAAAAAATCCATCAAAATAAAATAAAAATAAAAATAAATCACACATCTACACACAATACCCTGACAAAGTGAAAACATGTTTTTAGAAATTGTTGCAAATATATTTAAAATTAAATACAGAAATATCTCATTTACATAAGGACTCACACCCCTGAGTCAATACTTTGTAGAATAATCTTTGGCATCGATTACAGCTTTGAGTCGTCTTGAGTATGTTTGTATCAGCTTTGCATGTCTGGATTTGGGGATTTTCTCCCGTTCTTCCTTGCAGATTTCCTCAAGCTCTGTTAAATTAGATGGGGAGCGCCAGTGAACAGCAATCTTCAAGTCTCTCCACAGATTTTCAATGGGATTCAAGTCTGGGCTTCGGCTGGGCCACTCAAGGTCTTTCATATTATTGTTCTGAAGCCATTCCAGCGTTGCTATGGCTGTATGCTTGGGGTCATTGTCCTGTTGGAACATAAATCTTTGCCACAGTCTATGGTTGTTTGCACGCTGAAGCTGGTTCTCATCAATTCATTGTTCCCTCTTTTCTTACCAGTCTCCCAGTCCCTACTGCTGAAAAGCTTCCCCATAGCATGATGCTGCCACCACCATGCTTCACGGTAGGGATGGTGTTAGACGGGTGATAAGCTGTACCTGGTTAATCTTTTGCCTTGTTCTCTCAAAGTCTTTCACGTGCCTTTTTGCAAGCTGGTGCCTTTTTCTCAAGAGTGGCTTCCATCTGTCCAATCTCCCATAAAGCCCAGATTGGTGAAGTTCTGTAAAGCAGGGTTTCCCAAACTCGGTCCTGCCCCTCGGTCCTGCCCCTCTTGTTTCTCCTTTTCTATTGACAAAGCTTTTGTCCGGTTTAAATATTATTGATTATTTATGACAAAAATAACCTGAGGATTGATTTTAAACATCGTTTGACATGTTTCTACTAACTTCTATTCTACTTTTTTGACTTTTCGTCTTGATGTTGAGAGCGCGCATTGTGCCTTTGGATTTCTGAACTAAACGCACCAACAAAACTTAGGTTTTTGACCTATAGAGGGACATTATCGAACAAAACAAACATTTATTGTCAAACATGGAGACCTGGGAGTGCCACCAGATGAAGATCATCAAAGGTAAGTGATTCATTTGAATGTTATTTTGGACTTTTGTGAGCCCTCTCCTTGGCTGGAAAATGGCTGTATAGTTTTTGTGGCTAGGCGCTGACCTAACATAATCGCGTACTGTGCTTTCGCCGTAAAGCCTTTTTGAAATCTGATACAGCGGTTGCATTAAGGAGAAGTATATCTTTAAATGTATGTTAAACACTATCTTTGATCAATGTTTATGATGACTATTTCTGTAATTTGATGTGGCTCTCCGCATTTTCACCGGATGTTTGTTTGAGACAATGATTACTGTACATAATGCACCAATTTCAACTGAGGTTTTTGGACATAAAGATTAACTTTATCGAACAAAACACACATTTATTGTGTAACATGAAGTCCTGTGAGTGCCATCTGATGAAGATCATCAAAGGTTAGTGATTAATTTAATCGCTATTTCTGACTTTTGTGAGCCCTCTCCTTGGTTGGAAAATGGCTGTAGCGTTTCCTGTGACAAGGTGCTGACCTAACATAATCTCATGGTGTGCGTTCTCCGTAAAGCCTTTTTGAAATCGGACACTGTGGTTGGATTTACAAGAGGTTTATCTTTATAATGCTGTATAATACTTGTATGTTTGAGGAATTTTAATTCTGGGATTTCTGTTGTTTTGAATTTGGCGCCCTGCAATTTCACCGGCTGTTGTCGAGGTGGGACGCTATCGTCCCACTTGTACCAGAGAGGTTAAACCATTCCGTAGAGGATTAGACCCACCCGTTGTATAATAAACAAATATTTGCAAAACCAAAGAAATATAGAAACTGACTACACCAGAGGTCATTGGGTTCTTGGTCACCTCCCCTCCTTTTCTCAGCTCTAGGCATAGACTAGTAGCTCCTTGTTTTTTTATTTCCCAATGATGGAGACCACTGTGCTCTTGGAAACTGTCAACACTCTAGAAATTGTTTTATACCCTTCCCCAGATATACGCCTCATCACAATAACATCTTGGAGCTCTACGGACAGTTATTTGGACTTCATGGTATAGTTTCTGCTCTGACATGCACTGTCAACATTGGGACGTTATATAGACAGGTGTGTTTCTTTCTAAATCATGTCCAAACAAGTGAATTGGCCACAAGTGGACTCAAGTTGTAGTGACATCTCAAGGGTGATCAAAGGAAATTGGATGCAGCTCAATTTGGACTGTCATAGCAAAGGCGTGTGAATAGGAACAGTATTTAAATGAGAAATTTATATGTATTTCATTTTCAACAAGCAAATATTTCTAAAAACATGTTTTCACTTTGGCATGATGGGGTATTGTGTGTAAATGGGTGACAACAATATATTTGATCCATTTTGAATTCAGGTTGCAACAACAAAGTGTCAATTAAGTCAAGGGGTAAGAATACTTTCTAAAGGCACTGTACAAACATAGATTCGTTTTTTTATCTGTAAACATGCTCACCTGCATCGCTTGCTTTGCTGAGAGTAGGGAATAAAGTATCTCTGACCTGAAAATGAGAGAGAGAGCGAGAGAGTTTAGGTGAAAATAAAACACAGTAAAGCATCACAGGGCAATAGTGCAGATCCATGGGATGGCAGAAGGCACTGAGGGCATAGAGGATCAAACTGGTCATGGTGGCAACCACATGCACACGCATACAGGTGACCAGGGTAGTGTTTGCATTATGTAACAGTGTTTAGAGCGAGGGATACAAGTTTGTGTCTCTGTTCTTTTTTGGGCTGATCAAGGGGCCATGGGGCCACGATGTGCCTGAACGTCCACAGCGTAATGTCAACATACAGAACACAAGCATATTATTGCAGGGCCCTATAAAAAGAGTATGTAGCCTATGTTGGGTAAACACTCCCGATAAGGGCGATGAAGTGGTGTCATGGTGACCCAAGTCCCTGATGAGAGCTTTGAGCAAACAATAAAGAGACTCAGAATGCTGCAGCATTCTCCTGCCTGTGTGTTTGGCTGTTTCTAGCCAGCCCCAGCGGCTCTCCCTCTGACAACAGGTGAGGGAGACAGATCTGAGGGGAACCAGAACCAGTTGAGCACAATAAAGGACTTGGGCCCGGCTCTGAGGTGCTGAGTTTATTTGTGTAGCAAATTAACCATAGCTTAACAAAGCTATTAAAGACATACAGAGAAAGATGAGGTGTTTATAGTTGCCGACGTGATGAAGGTACTGAGAACTGGTGTTTCAAAATAGAGGGAGGGATGGAAGGAAAGGGAAGGGAAACGGGATACCTAGTCAGTCGCACAACTGAATGCATTCAACTGAAATGTGTTGTCTACATTTAACCCAAGCCCTCTGAATCAGAGAGGTGTAGGAGAGGGACACTAGGAGAGTGAGCGAACATTGTTGCCTCATCATCATTGCTCAACATCCCCCTCTAGTGGTGTACATATACCTACATATTCTCCTGTTCTACCTAGAGACACATCAGATCATACCAGCAAGATTACCCTGGAAGATTAAACAAGAGTGTACCTTCTGTTCCTGGATGTCTCCTTTTCCCTTGGAACTGCCATTGAGCAGGGTACTGTGGGAGTCTGAGGCATTCCTGGATAGGACGGCCCCATCAGGCTGATCACAGTTGGTAGTGGAGCGGTCTTGGCGGGTTTGGGCTGAATGGTGGTTGGTGCTCTCAGCCTCTGAATCTGTGCTGGAGGAGGAGCTACTCATGGTCACCTCTGGCTCTTCCACATGGCCCCGCTCAACAGAAGACACACCCACGCTCAGGTCAGAAGTCCCAGAGTCCAGTCGTTTCCGTGACAGCAGCCCTGCACTGTCAGAGGTCTCAGAGCCTCGAGGGGCTGGCGGTCCTGTGCTGGAGTCTGACGTGCCAGAGTCTAGTCTCGGTCTGAAGCGGGACTCGGAGGCCCCAGAGTCCAGTCTGCCTCTGTGGACTGAACACTGGCTTCTGTCTGACGATCCTGAGTCCACCCTGGTCCTGAAGGCTGAGCCCAGACCCAGGCTCTTTTCTGACGATCCTGAGTCCACCCTGGTCCTGAAGGCTGAGCCCAGACCCAGGCTCTTTTCTGACGCTCCTGAGTCCACCCTGGTCCTGAAGGCTGAGCCCAGACCCAGGCTCTTTTCTGACGCTCCTGAGTCCACCCTGGTTCTGAAGGCTGAGCCCAGACCCAGGCTCTTCTCTGAGGCTCCTGAGTCGAGACGTGGCCTGGAGGCCAGGGTGTGGTCCGAGGATGTCGAGTCAGAGCACTGGCGGTGGGACAGGACCACATCCACCTCTGATGATGTCACAGGGTCCCAGATCTTTGGGTGGTTCAGCAGAGGGCCGGAGACCTCTTTCCTCACAAGGGCGTCCAGAACTAGAACCATGCCTGAGTTGGACCCTACGGAACACAACCACCACAATACAGTGAGTGCACACAGTGGAACATACCCATGATCTAGTTGGAGAGCAAGATGGCGCCGACAGAGATGGTCACCTTGCTTCAGGTCCTTAGGAATCTATGCAGTAATTAGTTTTTTTAATGTATTATTTCTTACATTGTTAGCCCAGAAAATCTCAAGTGTTATTACATACAGCCAGGAAGAACTATTGGATATAAAACGACGTCAATTTACCAACATTACAACCAGGAATACGACTTTCCTGAAGCGGGTGCTTTGTTCGGACCTCTACTCTGGACATGGGATATAATCTCAGAGACTGACCCAAAACAACGCGGTCGCCGCAGGAGAGGCGCACGGAGCGACCTACTGGTCAGACTTAGAAGGCGAGCACACCATCCACCGCTTTCGAGTATATTATTCCCCAATGTCCAATCTCTAGAAAACAAGGTGGGTGAAAATATGGCGCGAGTTGCCTTCCAGAGAGACATCAGAGATTGTAACATTCTCTGTTTCACGGAAACATGGCTCACTCGGGACATATTGTCAGAGTCGGTACGGCCACCAGGTGTCTTCATGTATCGCGCCGACAGAAACAAACATCTTTCTGGTAAGAAGGGCGGGGGTCTTATGATTAACGACTCAGGGTGTAATCATAACAGCATACAGGAACTTAAGTCCTTTTGTTTACCTGACCTTAGAATTCCTTACAATCAAATACCGTCCACATTATCTCCCAAGAGAATTCTCTTCGATTATAGTCACAGCCGTGCATACACTCCCCCACAAGTAGATACCTTGACGGCCCTGAGAGAACTGCACTCCATGTAAACTGCAAACCATCTATCTTGAGGCTGCATTTATTGTAGCTGAGGATTTTACAAAGCTAATAAGAGAACAAGGCTTCCTAAATTCTATCAGCATATCGAATGCTATGCATATAAAGCCCTCCCCCGCCCTCCCTTCGGCAAATCTGACCATGACTCCATTTTGTTGCTCCCATCCTATAGGCAGAAACTAAAACAGGAAACGCCGGTGCTCAGGTCTATCCAACGCTGGTCTGACCAATCGGATTCCACGCTTCAAGATTGCTTTGATCACATGGACTGGGATATGCTCCGGGTAGCCTCAGACAATAACATTGACGCATACGCTGACTCGGTGAGTGAGTTTATTAGCAAGTGCATCAGAGATGTTGTACCCACTGTGACTATTAAAACCTTCCCTAACCAGAAACCGTGGATTAATGGCAGCATTCACACAAAGCTCATGGAAACATGACCGAATACAAACAGTGTAGTTTTTCCCTCCGCAAGGCAATCAAACAAGCAAAGCATCAGTATAGAGACAAAGTAGAGTTGCAATTCAACGTCTCAAACACGATATGTATGGGGTAGGGTCTACAGTCAATCACGGATTTCAAAAATAAAATCAGACATCTTGCTCTAAGACAAATTAAACATATTCAATCGATCCCTATCCCAGTCTGTTGTCCCCACATGCTTCAAGATGGCTACTATTGTTCCTGTTCCCAAGAAAGCTAAAGTAACTGAACTAAATGACTATCGCCCCCCGTAGCACTCACTTCTGTCATCATGACGTGCTTTGAGAGACTAGTCAAGGATCATATCACCTCCACCCTACCTGACATCCTAGACTCACTCCAATTTGCTTACCGCCCCAATAGGTCCACAGACAACGCAATCGCAAATCACACTGCCCTTTCCCATCTGGACAAGAGGAATACTTATGTAAGAATGCTGTTCTTTGACTACAACTTAGCATTCAACACCATAGTACCCTCCAAACTCGTCATTAAACTCGAGACCCTGGGTCTCAACACTGCCCTGTGCAACTGGGTCCTGGACTTTCTGACGGCCGCCCCCAGATGGTGAAGGTACCCCGCTGATCCTCAACACTGGGGCCCCACAAGGACGCATTCTCAGCCCTCTCCTGTACTGCACTGTCGGAACTAGAAGCACAAGCATTTCCCTACAGTCGCATTAACATCTGCTAACCATATGTATGTGACCAATAAAATTTGATTTGATTATAGTGCAGAGGAACACTATGGAAATACAACTCTGCTCTGTACAATTCTGTGCTTGCATATTTTTGTTTCTCTGACCAAACAAAAAAAGATGGAATGTGGGGTCACGTGAGAGGTTGGTTGCTGGAGAACTTGTGGATTGCTGATGGATATGAAAGGTTTCTGCATATGCCAAATCCCCAAGAGCGTGGGAGAGACATGTGAGCGTCACTGGGTATACGAGAGGAGACACATGGAGACATAATGGGATGTAGGCATTTCCTCCAGGTCTGACTCAATTCCTGGACCAGATGTCTACGTGTGCGTGTGCGTGTGCGTATGTGAGAAAGAAAGCGCCACAACAGTAGGTGGTAACCGAGCAGTAGGAAGTGTAGGGGGAAGTGGGGGGGGGGTGAAATAGAGACTAGGATAAGTACTTCCCCTCCCCCGGTCCCTATCCAACATCCTCCATTCCTCCTCCACTCATCAGGAAACCACACTCCAAACAACACTGCAGTGCCTACATCCTCCCACTCATAGATCCAGAGTATCTCACTCAGTCTCTCGCTCTCTCAACCTACCTCTTACCCTGTGATGCTCACTGCTCAGTGCCTTTAACTCTGGGTGGCTGTACAGAGACCACAGACAAGCTGCGTAAAAGACACCGACAAAGTGGAAAATCACAGTGTCCTTACAAGAGACACATCATTGTATGATAACACATCTCTGCATACCTTAGCCATGTGTTCGATCCAGAGTTCACAAAGCGTGCAGGTCTGTCATTTACAAACCAAATCAGTGAGGGAAAGCCCCATTCTGGCCTAAGACGTCCACAGCCTCCGCAGCCTTTTCAAGACCCTCGAAAGGCCTCCCAGAGCCAGGAGCAGGATGAGGTTCACTTGATTGGTTGATTAAATAGTTATTGACTGGGGTCTGAATAAGAAACGTGCTTATTATAGGCATTCACTTCGAAAATCACAACATGGCTGCCTTTCTCACATGAGGCCCTATAAAATAGACCACGTGATCTAATGAAGGCCCCAGTCAACTCCAATGAAAAGAGAACTAAAGTTAAAGGGATGATGTTTGTCCAGTCCATTGTGCCCTGTTGTGAGGGTTTCTGGGAAAACCCCTACTTGGAGAATGGTTTTAAATAACCACACTCATGCATAAAGCAGAGAGCCCCCCTCCTCTAACCCTTCTTTAGATAGCAACAACAACAAAAGCAGTCTTTTCAGTGACAAGTTCAAATTTGAGGAGTCTGGCTCCCTGTCACTCAGAGTGGCTCAGTGGAACGTGCCATGTCTCTCAAACGGGTAATTTCCTAAATCACAGCCTTGTCACCAACACTGTGGACTGTGAGCATGTATACGTGTGCAAGACATGCTGCTGTATATTTAAGCGTGTGTGTGTGTGTGTGTGTGTGTGTGTGTGTGTGTGTGTGTGTGTGTGTGTGTTAGAGAAAAAGGAGAGAGAGGTATGTGTGTGCCATTGTACCCCCCTAATCTTCAAAGTTAAGTTCTCTCTTTCTAGCCACTTCTCTCCTTCTCTCTGTTAAAAAGGACATCACACCCCCCTTGCCACTGGCAGAACCCACCCCACCCTATCCTGTTTGTTCCCAGCCTCTAACTTCCTGTGTCTTTGTGTATCGGCGTCCATTTCAAACAGCTCCTACCCTCAATCCTTCTGCTCTGTGGAGGTCTGCTCCTGCCAGCTGCTGGCCCTGACTTCAACCCGGTACAAATTGTAGGGCGAGGGCAGAGCAAGGAGAGCTGGGTGTTTCTGGTCCATGTCAAGAAAGGATTCTGTTCTAGTTCTGGTATGTGGTTTAAATAGCAGAGGTATCACTACTGGCTGTGGGTTCCCCCTTGAACAGATGATATTCCTGCTCCGTCTCATAACCCTACTACTACCAGGCACTGGCTGATGAGTGGGATGCTGAGGTCCAAGGGCAGGCCAGACCACTTGTTGTGCGTCCCAAATAGCACCCTATTCTCATAGGCTTGTAGGGCTCGGGTCAAACGTAGTGCACTATATAGGGAATAGGGTGCTATTTGGGACACCTACAATGATTTAAGTATTAGAGGCGGGTATATTTGTTCAACAAATACTCACTTTACATTCAGGCATTCAAATCAGTATGGGCGTAAACAAATGATCTATTCTACTGCATGCTTCACTCAACTATTCCTCTCTCCTATATCCTGCTCTTTCACTCTAGCAACTACGGTACAAATGGTCTGTGACTGTCATGTATCCCTTTATTGGCTTGGTGTTAACAAAAATAAGAGTCTGTACAAACATGGAGAGGTAAAGTCCTTTCTCATTTCAACATTTACATTTACATTTCGATCACTTTGTGTATGGAGTGGGTGTACAAGTCAAAAGGTCATGGATGAAGCTAGCAAACCTACAGTAAAGCATTCACTGTGTTTGCTAACATTGGTTAACGAAATGACTACACACCCAAAACCAGAGTGTTAGTCCCATGACTGTGGTGCCTCTAACCTCAAAATAAAAAGGAGGAGCTAAACCAATGTGACCGACCGACCACCTCAGCTCCACTCCCCTACAGCAGTATGGCTCTATTGGCTGGCTATTTTCACTTGCAGACCAGAGGAAATTGCATCTAAGTGCATAAGTGTGGAAATCCCAGAAATGATTTCAATCAATGTTGTGTTTAAGTAAAATTGCCTATCCAAACGTTATCAAAAAAGCATGTCATATATAGAACAGAGATTTAAATGTCAGGAAGCATATAAACGGTATGTGTCTGAGTGCACTTGTGTGTGTGTGTGTGTGTGTGTGTGTGTGTGTGTGTGTGTGTGTGTGTGTGTGTGTGTGTGTGTGTGTGTGTGTGTGTGTGTGTGTGTGTGTGTGTGTGTGTGTGTGTGTGTGTGTGTGTGTGTGTGTGTGTGTGTGTGTTGTGTGGTGGACCTATGGACAGGCTGAGAGGAAAGGAACAGTCAACCACTCATTCAGATGGTCTTTGACATTGCTCACCTGTCCGATGTAGCTCTCTGCCCTGCTGCGTCTGGTGGCTGCGCAGCTCCCGGATCTGTGACTTGATTCTCTCTCGCTCACCAAAGCTCTCCCTTTCTGTGTCCTGCAGAAACAACAGTAAATCAGAGACACTTGGTGCTTTTCAATACATCATCGCATCAATGCAGAGACAACGGAGTCGAGACGAGGGCATTTAGTTCTTTTCACTGGCAGTATGACATAGACAGAACACAGTCAGTCAGCCACAACAGTGAGCTGAACCCATCCCTCTCAGTGGTCTGATCAGAAGATATGTAGAACCATCAGGTGCACAAAGTTCTCTGTCTGTATAGGCCAATCAGAACAGTGTTGTGTGTCAGGGTCAAACGCTCCTCAAAAGAGAGAGGCCATGATGAGGCCCTGCCTACAGATGAGATGATAAGACAGCTGTTGGCTGCCTCTACCCTGTCCCTGTTCACCCCGGGAGAGAGACAGCGTAGCACAACACACCCTGAGAGCCAGGCAGGTAAATCAACCATCCCATAATACTTTGAAGCTGGATTCTACACCAAGGGAGTTAGTGAGCCTGCTGTATGGACACGGCCTTCTGTTGGGGGTAATGATTGAACTCTGCTGGGTTGGGTTAGCATCTGCCTGCCCTCTCTGACCCCTCACTCCTCCACCTTGGGCTGCCGTGTCAGTATCATCTGGTCCTCTGTACAGACAAAGCAGTACACACTGCACAGCCAGCCCAGACATGAGAAACACACAGGGACTCAAAATCTGCCATGAGAGAGGAAAGACACAGTAGGAGGGAGACGGTAGAATCGAGAGCACAACGTTTCGGCATATGGAGAGGAAATGGGAGGTGGAGACAGAAGGAGAGAGAAAGGGAGCGATGTAGAGGCTGCCACTGCTGTAGGCCCCTGCTGCCTGACCTTGAGAGACTCTACAGGAGGAGCAGCTGTACAAACACCAAGGCCAACACACGCACGGACACACACACACACACACACACAACCACACTCTCCCTCCAGTGCACCCCAAACCTCTCCACTGAAGTGCATCTGTGTGGAAAAGGATTGGGTGGTTTTATGGGCTTTCTACACACACTTATTTAGAAATATATAAATAACTTCCCAGTTTTTCTTTACAACCACAAGGTATTTGGCATATTGCATCCAAGAATAGTCCAACCAGATCTGTGTCTGGTTCACTGGTCTATAAACGGGTATCATGAGAAATACTCTGCCCTGAAACAACATAGTGCCAGAATTGCCAGTGTAACGAAACACACACTAGCAGGCCTACTGGTGTCTGGCAAAAAACTAAGCTTACATCAACAGTCAAAATAAAATAAAAACTCCCTCCATTCTTGAACATGTATATACATATTTCTCATTTGAATGTGAGATTTGAAGGAGATACACTGTTTGACATACACTATGTGTCAGCAGCTGATCACTACACTCCGTGAGTCTTTAGTTTGCTGCCATAGACCTTTTCTCTCTCGCTCTGTGTGTGTGTGTGTACTATATATATACACACACACACACACACACACACACACACACACACACACACACACACACACACACACACACACACACACACACACACACACACACACACACACACACACACACACACACACACACACACACACACACACACACACGTGAATTACAAGACACAGGCCTGGAGCATACTTGATTCAAATCCACCATCTTTAAACAAACACGGCACATTTGCTTAATCTACATTATCCTGGGGCTGATAAAGGTGTCAGAAGTGAGGAGGTTAAAAATCACAGCCTTGTGAGTAGAGTCAATCAAATCAGGCTGTGATCAGAGAGAAGTGAGAGAGTGTAAGGTGAGGGAGTGAACAAGCCTGGTACCACACAAACACACCTGAGCGAGAGAGGGAGGGAGATGTAAAAGGAGAGAGCTTAATCACTTGTTAGCCTGTATCTGATGAGCCAGGACCAGACAGTGACTATAGCAACAAAAAACACACAAAAAAGCACCCCAAACCTGAATAGCTAATCCATAGAAAATGTCAAAGAGAAGAAATGTAGAAGAATGAGAGAAGTTGATTTAAAATACTGTCTCCCTGAGGAAGGTTCTTCATTCAAAGAAGCTGAGGGGAAACAATGACTTTTCAGCTGGAAATACCCCCCTTCCCCCATCTATCCCTCTTCTTCATTTTCCTCCCCTCAGCTGCCACGAACAGGAGACAAACACCCAGACAGTGATCATTTCACAGCTCCCTTATACCACAGGGAACATACTTCTCAGAGACAGAAAGAAGGAAAGCATTGATAGTGATGTTTGAGAGAGAAAGAGAGAGAGCAGGGGTGTATTCATTAGTTGCAGATCTTTGCAAAATGTTTGGTATGTTGCAAAACGTTTTGTAACGGAAACCGTTTACTCCAACCGGAAAATGCTTTGCGTTTCTATTGGACAAATTCAGGTAGGTCCCTCCGTGTTTCGTTCCGTTTTATTCCGTTTGCTTCTGTTAGCAAGAGGTCAACGGTCTTCGTTGCAAAACATGAAACAGACCAAACATTTTGCAATGGTCTGCGACTAATGAATACACCCAAGATAATCCCATCCCAGGACCTGTTGCCAATCCCACACTGTCATCACTGGCCTCTGGCCCAGGCTGACAGTGCAGACCTGACAGAGTGGAACTGAAGCAGTCCCACTGCAGCACCCTGGCCTCATCAGCTCTTAGGCCTCAGAATCGGAGCTGAGCTTCTCTCCTGTAGTGCTCGTGGCCTCACCATACGGGTTCACGAGTGTTTGGGTCGGTCAGGATTTTAATTGTGAAAGCTCTGGCTCGTAAATGCACAAAAATGACAACTGTCCTTTGGCCTGACCACAGCCAAGGCGTGGGCCATCTGGACTCATCTGAACACTCAGAGCCACAGAAACAACAATCAGTCGGAACAAACAGGCACGGAGCAGAGGTAGACTACTACGGATTACTGCACCACCCAGAGTAGAGCAGAGTAGAGCAGAGGCAGCTCAACTAAACAAGGGATTACTTCAGCTACCTGGGTTAGAATGGACACATTTTCCAAGGAAGCAGAATCCATTATTGTGCAAATGAGATCAGAATGCGATGAGGTCAGGCTCTCCTCTCCATGGCTCTCTGAGGGAAGTCTGACAGGGTCCTTTTCCATGACTTCATGGCAAAGCCTGAGGAACCACACACAAGGCCAACCTCCAGTAAGTGAAATACATCAGCAGGAATGAAGTAGCAATCCTTTCTGCATCACACACCCATAAGCCTCGTTGTCACGCCCTGACCATAGTAAGCTGTTTATTCTGTATGTTGGTTGGGGAGTGAAAGTGACAAGGGTGGGTCATCTAGGTTTTTTGTATGTCTATGTTGGCCTGATATGGTTCCCAATCAGAGACAGCTGTTTATCGTTGTCTCTGATTGGGGATCATATTTAGGTAGCCATTTGTGTTTGTGGGATCTTGTCTACATTGAGTTGCCTGAGTGCACACCAGTAGCTTCACGTTTCATTTATGCTTTATTGTTTGGTGCGTTTCAGTTTATTAAAAATATGTGGAACGCTATTCACGCTGCGCCTTGGTCTACTCATTACGACGATCGTGAAACCTGTTTTTCACTTACCCACACATCATTCAAAGTCCAGTTAAAGCCGTTTTCCTCCATCCAATTATTTTTGCCATCTATCTCCCTTTGCGTGTCGGTTTCTTTCCCCTTTCTCCATCATCCATCCTCTCACTACAGCAGATCTTACTTACCATTATGCTTGTCATCATAAACTGCTAGTCTCAGTTTATTACAGGTTTATTATCATATCAGATTAGTAAACAAACAGCGTCTCTGCCCCCAGTCTGGTCTACCTCACCTGCTCCATTCAACACACACCTGGCCATGGAGGCAGATCTGATAAATTACCATTTTGTAAAGTTGCAACAATGTACCAAAAATACACACCTGTATACTATTAACTATGGATTTATGAAACCAACTGATAGAAACTGTCTAAATGACTGCCCAATTATCCCAACATTAAACCTTAGAGGCAGCTCCTCGGGACTCAGCGCAATGAGAAACATAAAGAAACAGGCACAAATTGTGTAAAGAGAAGTAGATGGAATTTGATAAGGAGGAACAAAGTCTGAAAAAAGGACAGGCATTCAGAGAGGAGAACTAGGTCTGTGAGAGTGGAAGAACTAGAATGTGTCATTTACCTTCTTTCACTGGCTCCGCTACCTGTCTGTCTGTCTGTCTGTCTGTCTTCTCTCTCGCTCTGCTCTCGCTCTAGTAGTCATGACATCCTCTACTCTACCTCTCCACTCCCTCAGTCACCACACACACTCCTACATACCACACACACCCACCAACAGGCCACTCCCTCTACTTCCCTTCCCTCCCCTTCTGTCTCTACAGGGCTCCCTCTAAGTCTCCCTCCCCCTCTCCTTCCTCTCGATATCGCAATCCTTAAGATGTCTGCATACATAGGTTGGGTTTGCACCTAGCAGAACTCTAGGCATACTCCCTAAAGACCTTCAATTGAAAAATGGCACTATTACTGTTGTTGGTCCCCCTTGAGCCACTGTAGCAACAACATAGCCAATAACACTTCTTCAAAATAGTCAGAATTAAGATAAGATAAATCAATAAATCTGTATTTAGTTTTTACGTTTTTTTGCAGAGGTGGTCGCAGTCTGCCGAACACCAAAATTAACAAAAACATCACAAAATATGCAGTTTTGACTGGGAAACATCCGACAGGCTTTACAGGTTAGCAGGTTGCCTGGTTGACAAGTTAACTTTTGACACACTCTTTTGACCAAGGTAAACTCCATTGTTTTTGTGATTACTGAGTCTGCCTTAATTGGCATGTTACTTCAGACAAAAGATACATTTTAGCATAAAACAGCTGCACCGTTGAATACCACAAAAAAAAAAAAATTCTTGCCAACATTCCTTCACCCATACATGTAATTACATTTTTGAGCTGCTAGGTGTGCAAACTTCTCTTTCCTTACCATATGGAAACTGTTACCTCAGCTATCCTCTGTCAATTCAAGCACATTCATTATAAACATAGTCATCAATAACCACTAGCAGGCCTACTGGTGTCTGGCAAAAAACTAAGCTTACATCAACAGTCAAAATAAAATAAAAACTCCCTCCATTCTTGAACATGTATATACATATTTCTCATTTGAATGTGAGATTTGAAGGAGATACACTGTTTGACATACACTATGTGTCAGCAGCTGATCACTACACTCCGTGTGTCTTTAGTTTGCTGCCATAGACCTTTTCTCTCTCGCTCTGTGTGTGTGTGTGTGTACTGTATACATATATACACACACACACACACTGTACACACACACACACTGTACACACACAGCACACACACACAAACACAGTACCAGTCAAAAGTTGACACACCTACTCATTCAAGGGTTTTTCTTCATTTTTAATACTTGCTACACTGTAGAATAATAATGAAGAAATCAAAACTATGAAATAACAAGTGGAATCATGTCGTAACCAAAAAAGTGTTAAATAAATCAAAATATATTTTGAATTTTAGATTCTTCAAAGTAGCCACCCTTTGCCTTGATAACAGCTTTACACACTCTTGGCATTCTCTCAACCAGCTTCACCTGGAATGCTTTTCCAACAGTCTTGAAGGAGTTCTGCAAACCATCTCAATTGGGATGAGGTTGGGTGATTGTGGAGGCCAGGTCATCGGATGCAGCACTCCATCACTCTCCTTCTTGGTAAAATAGCCCTTAAACACCCTGGAGGTGTGTTGGGTCATTGTGCTGTTGAAAAACAAATGACACTCCCACTAAGCGCAAACCAGATGGGATGGTGTATTTCTGCAGAATGCTGGGGTAGCCATGCTGATTAAGTATGCCTTGAATTCTAAATAAATCACTGACAGTGTCACCAGCAAAGCACCCCCACACCATCACACCTCCTCCTCCATGCTTCACGGTGGGAACCATACATGCAGAGATCATCCGTTCACTTACTCTGCGTCTCACAAAGACACGGCTGTTGGAACCAAAAATCTCGAACTTGGACTCATCAGACCAAAGGACAGATTTCCACCTGTCTAATGTCCATTGCTTGTGTTTCTTCACCCAAGCAAGTCTCTTCTTCTTATTGCTGTCCTTTAGTAGTGATTTCTTTGCAGCAATTCGACCATGAAGGCCAGATTCACGCAGTCTCCTCTGAACAGTTGATGTTGAGATGTGTCTGTTACTTGAACTCTGTCAAGCATTTATTTGGCCTGCAATTTCTGAGGCTGATAACTCTAATGAACTTATCCTCTGCAGCAGAGGTATCTCTGAGTCTTCCTTTCCTGTGGCGGTCCTCATGTGAGCCAGATTCATGTCTTAAAGTAATGTTGGACTGTCATTTCTCTTTGCTTATTTGAGATGTTCTTGCCATAATATGGACTTGGTCTTTTACCAAATAAGGCTATCTTCTGTATACCACACCTACCTTGTCACAACACAACTGATTGGCTGAAACGCATTAAGAAGGAAATAAATTCCACAAATTAACTTTTAACAAGGAACACCTGTTAATGGAAATGCATTCCAGGTGACTACCTCATGAAGCTGGTTGAGAGAATGCCAACATGTGCAAAGCTGTCAACAAGGCAAAGGGTGGCTACTTTGAAGAATATCAAATCTAAAATATATTTTGATTTGTTTAACACTTTTTTTGGTTACTACATGATTCCATGTGTTACTTCATAGTGTTGATGTCTTTGCTATTATTCTACCATGTAGTAAATGGTAGAAATAAAGAAAAACCCCGGAATGAGTAGGTGTGTCCAAACTTTTGACTGGTACTGTATATCTATGTGAACTATAGACCATTATCTGGGGCCTCCATCTGCCTGGGGACAATTGATCGCAGATCAAAGAGATCCGCTCCTGTGATGTATGGAAGGAGCCCTGCTGCCAGTTGCTGCTGTTGTTGTTGGCTACAGCCCCATTACAGACAGAGCAGACTGACTCAAGACAGACTGCTGGAGCACAAGCTGGTGGGCTGGATGTGTCTGTCTGCCCCCATCACCTCACCCCATCCACCCCACCTGTAGCCCCTTTCCGACAGCACGAGGGCCATGTCAGACCCTCCACCTGAGAGGATGCAGGCATTGTGCCACTTGACCTGAAAAAAGCTATTTCTTCTTCCTGACTAGAACGCCAGACTCCAAACATACAGACTCAAAGAAACACAGACACTGGCTCAGATATCCAATGCATATGGGACCCACTCCAACATTGACAACTAGACAGCCAAGAACAAGAACAGACACATACAGACTATATCATACAACCTTTCTAGATTGTTCTAACCAATAATTCTTATTTGCTAGATGTGTGGTCTGAATTGTGACCTCCAACATCTTACAATTGCATAGTTTCACACAATACTAAATCCAGTATGTTGCCAAAATATATGACAAACAAAACCAGACCTAAAGGAAATACAGTTTACGAAGGAACAAAAGGTGACTAACTAATCTTAAAGCCTTTTGTTCGGAAGCAACACAAGACTACTAGAGCGTTAAGCATTGCTACATCGTAGTTACTGTATAGCCACAAGTACTTTACATTTTACATTAAGATTTTAGTCATTTAGCAGACGCTCTTATCCAGAGCAACTTACATTACTGAGTTCATACATTTCCATACTTTTTTTCGTACTATAGTATACTATGGAATAAATAAAATATGGTATAAATACTATAGTATTCACTGTAGTGTTTTTGCAGACTTTACTGTAGTATACTGTAGTACACTGTAGTATTTACAATGAACTATAGTTTAAATACTGTAGTAAAGGAGAACTAGCATATAAAAAAAAGTTAAGAACCTATTTTAACAACTTATTTATAATGACGGCCTACACTAACCAAACCCGGAAGACGCTGGGCCAATTGTGCGCCGCCTTATGGGACTCCCAATCACGGTCGCTTGTGATACTGCCTGGATTCAAACCAGGGTGTCTGTAGTGACACCTTTAGCACTGAGATGCAGTGACTTGGACCGCTGTGGCACTCGGGAGCCCCTAAATACTATAGTAATGTATTGTTTTAGCAAAATGTAGTATACTGTAGTGTTTACTCTATTGTTATTTCAGACATCACTGTAGTATTTTTGTTTTATTATCTTTGACATAGAAGTGGAGGCTTACCAGGAAACCTACCAGAGAAATACTAAAATAGTACATTTTCTATAACCTCTAGGAAGGTAGGACTGGGGTCTGAACAGAGTTCAGAGCTTCTGTTCTTTTCTATAACCTGCAAGGAACACAATATGGTCTATACTTGGCATGTTGGTTTCTAATTTATGGGTGGCACAAATTGGAGTATGGGGAGGGGAATAGGCAGGGTATATGCAAATTCAATACTGTAGTGTTTACTATAGTTTAGTGCTGAGCGATTAACCAAAATGTCTGTTATTTTTTCCACAAGGAACTGACCAACGTCGGTTCAATAATTTGAATTCCATTTTGTTTTTTTGTTTTTTTTGGGGGGCTCGATGCGCAGTTTCTCTAGAGATAAATCAGCTCAAGCCCAGGCTGTGCAATGTAGTAGGGAGTTGTAGAGTCCAACGGTCCAATATTCTAAATAGTTTAGCGCAGACACCATGGTAATTACCTACAATGGCCATAATCCATTGTGCGCCCGCTTACTTGTCCGGTCTGTGTGGAGAAGACACGGAGAGAAGTGAGAAAGAGCAATCGAGAGGGACAGAAAAACAGTTGCTTTGTGTGGTATCTCTACCTGGAAATACATGATCTTTGATTGATAGTTGGTATTCAGCAGTCATAGAAGTATGCCTTATTTACTTTGAAGAACTACAAAATAGTGATTTTGTCATACAGCGTAGGCAAAGATGAGATGATGACTTGGAATTATATAACAAAGTCATCAAATAAAATAAATGTAATATACAAAACTGTCACACCCTGATCTGTTTCACCTGTCTTGTGCTGGTCTCCACCCGCCTCGAGGTGTCACCCATTTTCCCCATTATCCCCTATGCATTTATTTCTGTGTTTTCTGTTTGTCTGTTGCCAGTTCATCTTGTCTCATCAAGCCTAACAGCGTTTTCCCCAATACTCCTGTTTTTCTCTCTAGTCCCTGTTTTCTAGTTTTCCTGGTTTTGACCATTCTGCCTGCCCTGACCTTGCCTGCCGTTCCGTACCTTGTGACACTGCCCTGGATTACTGACCTTTGCCTGCCGTTCTGTACCTTTCAGACTCTGCTCTGAATTACTGACCTCTGCCTGCCCTGACCCTGAGCCCGCCTGCCATTCTGTACCTTTCAGACTCTGCTCTGAATTACTGACCTCTGCCTGCCCTGACCCTGAGCCTGCCTGTTATTCTGTACCTTTCAGACTCTGCTCTGAATTACTGACCTCTGCCTGCCCTGACCCTGAGCCTGCCTGTCATTCTGTACCTTTCAGACTCTGCTCTGAATTACTGACCTCTACCTGCCCTGACCCTGAGCCTGCCTGTCATTCTGTACCTTTCAGACTCTGCTCTGAATTACTGACCTCTACCTGCCCCGTTCTAGTAATACACTTTTGCTACTTTCAAACTGTCTGCATCTGGGTCTTATCCTGAGGTCTGATACAAAACAACTGAAATGTTTTATGAAAGTCATTTTAATAATCAAACTGAAATCGAACTAGCCTAAAAGAAGCACTAATCGCTCAGCACTACTAAACGTGTTGAGTTTTTACGGACTGTTGTGTTTTTCTGGACATTACTATAGTATTTACAACAATGCTTTTTTGCAGATAATACTGTAGTATTAACATTCTATAGTAAGTACTACACATGATCGAGGGATATTACAATTTGTAGTATAGTATTCTAGAGTATACTACAGTTTACTATAGGATTCTAAATAAGTACTGTAGTATTGTATAGTTTTTTCATGTTGGTACAGATTCCCGGCTGAGCATGCAGCCTAACCCGCATCACCAACCCAATTCTTACAGGAATCACGGCATACAATAGGAATTAACTTTACACAACAGAGATCCTGTCTTTAGAAAACAGAGCAGGGAGTACAGACAAACTGATCGTGCAACAGTGATAAGATAGCATCTAGACCCAGGCAAGCAGTTCTGAAAAATTATTACGTTGTTACTATTACGTCTTTCAGCATTATCAGCACATAAACTCATCAGTCAATCTGCAATGCTTTCACAGGAAACTGTCATATTGAAATTAACTGAAGCGATTAGGGTTACGAATACAGTAGTTCACTTCACTGACCACAAGGGGGCCTCTCCTAACCAAATGTTAAAAGGGCTTTGACATGCAAAGCCTCAAATCTGAAAGGGGGAAAGAGGAAACAAGAGAGGTGAGAAGGAGGAATATAGAATGGGAGAGAGACTACCGTCACTCTTCCCTTCCAATCTCCGACAGACAGATGGACAGATAGGCACGCACAGACACGCCTAAGTTCTGGTTGCCACACATAATCAAAACATAATCATTTCCCTTCAGTGTGATGTGAGAGTTTGGAGAGTGACAGCCTGGGTAACCAGTAGTGTGTAGAATGACAGGCCTGGCTCACAGGGTGTTCTTATCACCAAGGATTTACTGCCTATACCAAACACCAGAGCCTGAACAAATCTCCTCTCCTCTCAGTCTCTGGGTGTACTTAGCCAGAAATGAATGAGGTATGAAGAATGAAAATACATTCCTTGCGTCGTGGCAGCCACTTTGGCGCAAGCTCGCCTGCGTGTCTGTCAGTTTATGTGTTCGGAACATGGTGAAGAGAAGACACAGTCATGAGACAGACAGTGTCTGACGGAGTCACATGCCTGGGTGTTGTTGTCTGCATTCTTCATTGTGGCAGAAAAAATGGTCACTGTTCTCTGCAAACATATACTCAACACCCACAACTGTGTCTGTGCTGCTAATTAAAGTTGACGTGTAAGTTGCAACATGATCTCTCTTCATATAAAAAAAGTGTGAGGCATTGACAGTCAGTCAGATCATACAGCTGTCATAATCAAACCTGTTTTCCATCTACTCACTCACTCACTCACTCACTCACTCACTCACTCACTCACTCACTCACTCACTCACTCACTCACTCACTCACTCACCCACTCACTCACTCACTCACTCACTCACTCACTCACTCACCACTCACCACTCACTCACTCACTCACTCACTCACCCACTCACTCACTCACTCACTCACTCACTCACTCACTCACTCACTCACCACTCACTCACTCACTCACCCACCTCACCCACCCACCCACTCACTCCTCACTCACCACCCACCCACTCACCCACTCACCCACTCACCCACCCACCCACTCACTCACCCCTGCTCCCAGGCTGTTTTGGAGATCCAGGCCCTCAGATTCCAGGCATCGGCCGGTGGTTCCCCCTTTCTGCCCTGTACCTGAAACACACACCACATCCAACTGGTTACACACTGACTGATGGGGGGGAGACAGTACAAACCTATCAAATCTCCAATGGGAGCTGAGGAGACACACTTATGGAGAAGCTAAAGTGGTTTATTTGTCAAGACAAGAGTTTACTACTGAATGAACAAGCCAGATAGGGTGAGAAGGACAGAGAACAAGAGGGTGAAAATAGAGAAAGGGAGAACCTCTGGCCAACAGGGGACAGGATTATTATAGAGTAGTATCCTAACATGTCCTTCAACTTATCAGGTAGCGGGGGAGTGCTATATGCCTGCCCCCCTGGAGAGATGTATGTACTGTAAGTCTTGTCCTCCTCCTCCACCTCCATCTCTGTTCCTTCTCCTCCTCTACCTCCATCTCTGTTCGTTCTCCTCCTCCTCTACCTCCATCTCTGTTCCTTCTCCTCCTCCTCTACCTCCATCTCTGTTCGTTCTCCTCCTCCTCTACCTCCAACTCTGTTCCTTCTCCTCCTCCTCCTCTACCTCCACCTCTGTTCCTTCTCCTCCTCCACCTCCATCTCTGTTCCTTCTCCTCCTCTACCTCCATCTCTGTTCGTTCTCCTCCTCCTCTACCTCCATCTCTGTTCCTTCTCCTCCTCCTCTACCTCCATCTCTGTTCGTTCTCCTCCTCCTCTACCTCCAACTCTGTTCCTTCTCCTCCTCCTCCTCTACCTCCACCTCTGTTCCTTCTCCTCCTCCTCCTCTACCTCCACCTCTGTTCCTTCTCCTCCTCCTCCTCTACCTCCATCTCTGTTCCTTCTCCTCCTCCTCTACCTCCATCTCTGTTCCTTCTCCTCCCTCCAACTCTGTTCCTTCTCCTCCTCCTCCTCCACCTCTGTTCCTTCTCCTCCTCCTCCTCTACCTCCACCTCTGTTCCTTCTCCTCCTCCTCTACCTCCATCTCTGTTCCTTCTCCTCCTCCATCTCTGTTCCTTCTCCTCCTCCTCTACCTCCATCTCTGTTCGTTCTCCTCCTCCTCTACCGCCATCTCTGTTCCTTCTCCTCCTCCTCCACCTCTGTTCCTTCTCCTCCTCCTCTACCTCCATCTCTGTTCCTTCTCCTCCTCCTCTACCTCTGTTCCTTCTCCTCCTCTACCGCCATCTCTGTTCCTTCTCCTCCTCCTCTACCTCCATCTCTGTTCCTTCTCCTCCACCTCCACCTCTGTTCCTTCTCCTCCTCCTCCTCTACCTCCATCTCTGTTCCTTCTCCTCCTCTACCGCCATCTGTGTTCCTTCTCCTCCTCCTCTACCTCCATCTCTGTTCCTTCTCTCATCTCATCTGTTCATTCCTCTCCTCCTCCTCTACCTCTGTTCCTTCTCCTCCTCCTCTACCTCCATCTCTGTTCCTTCTCCTCCTCCTCCATCTCTGTTCCTTCTCCTCCTCCTCTACCTCCATCTCTGTTCCTTCTCCTCCTCCTCTACCTCCATCTCTGTTCCTTCTCCTCCTCCTCTACCTCCATCTCTGTTCCTTCTCCTCCTCCTCCTCTACCTCTGTTCCTTCTCCTCCTCCTCCTCTACCTCCACCTCTGTTCATTCTCCTCCTCCTTTACCTCCATCTCTGTTCCTTCTCCTCCTCCTCTACCTCCATCTCTGTTCCTTCTCCCCCCTCCTCTACCTCCATCTCTGTTCCTCCTCCTCCTCCTCTACCTCCATCTCTGTTCCATCTCCTCCTCCTCCTCTACCTCCCTCTGTTCCTTCTCCACCTCCATCTTCCTTCTCCTCCTCTACCTCCATCTCTGTTCCTTCTCCTCCTCCTCTACCTCCATCTCTGTTCCTTCTCCTCATCCTCTCCTCTGTTCCTTCTCCTCCTCCTCCTCTACCTCCATCTCTGTTCCTTCTCCACCTCCATCTCTGTTCCTTCTCCTCCTCCTCTACCTCCATCTCTGTTCCTTCTCCTCCTCCTCCTCCTCCTCTGTTCCTTCTCCTCCTCCTCTACCTCCATCTCTGTTCCTTCTCCTCCTCCTCTACCTCCATCTCTGTTCCTTCTCCTCCTCCTCTACCTCTGTTCCTTCTCCTCCTCCTCTACCTCCATCTCTGTTCCTTCTCCTCCTCCTCCTCTACCTCTGTTCCTTCTCCTCCTCCTCCTCCATCTCTGTTCCTTCTCATCCTCTACCGCCATCTCTGTTCCTTCTCCTCCTCCTCTACCTCCATCTCTGTTCCTTCTCCTCCTCCTCAACCTCTGTTCCTTCTCCTCCTCCTCTACCGCCATCTCTGTTCCTTCTCCTCCTCCTCTACCTCCATCTCTGTTCCTTCTCCTCCTCCTCTACCTCTGTTCCTTCTCCTCCTCCTCTACCTCTGTTCCATCTCCTCCTCCTCCTCTACCTCCATCTCTGTTCCGTCTCCACCTCCATCTCTGTTCCTTCTCCTCCTCCTCTACCTCCATCTCTGTTCCTTCTCCTCCTCCTCTACCTCTGTTCCTTCTCCTCCTCCTCTACCTCCATCTCTGTTCCATCTCCTCCTCCTCCTCTACCTCCATCTCTGTTCCTTCTCCACCTCCATCTCTGTTCCTTCTCCTCCTCCTCTACCTCCATCTCTGTTCCTTCTCCTCCTCCTCTATCTCTGTTCCTTCTCCTCCTCTGCCATCTCTGTTCCTCCTCCTTCTCCTCTACCTCTGTTCCCTCCATCTCTGTTCCATCTCTGTTCCTTCTCCTCCTCCTCTACCTCTGTTCCTTCTCCTCCTCCTCCTCTACCGCCATCTCTGTTCCTTCTCCTCCTCCTCTACCTCCATCTCTGTTCCTTCTCCTCCTCCTCCATCTCTGTTTCTTATCCTCCTCCTCTACCTCTGTTCCTTCTCCTCCTCTACCGCCATCTCTGTTCCTTCTCCTCCTCCTCTACCTCTGTTCCTTCTCCTCCTCCTCAACCTCTGTTCCTTCTCCTCCTCCATCTCTGTTCCTTCTCCTCCTCTACCGCCATCTCTGTTCCTTCTCCTCCTCCTCTACCTCTGTTTCTTCTCCTCTACCGCCATCTCTGTTCCTTCTCCTCCTCCTCCACCTCTATTCCTTCTCCTCCTCTACCGCCATCTCTGTTCCTTCTCCTCCTCCTCTACCTCCATCTCTGTTCCTTCTCTTCCTCCTCTACCTCTGTTCCTTCTCCTCCTCCTCTACCTCTGTTCCTCCTCTACCTGTTTCTTCTCCTCTACCGCCATCTCTGTTCCTACTCCTCCTCCTCCTCTGTTCCTTCTCCTCCTCTACCGCCATCTCTGTTCCTTCTCCTCCTCCTCTACCTCCATCTCTGTTCCTTCTCCTCCTCCTCTACCTCTGGTCCTTCTCCTCCTCCTCTACCTCTGTTCCTTCTCCTCCTCCTCTACCTCTGTTCCTTCTCCTCCTCCTCAACCTCTGTTCCTTCTCCTCCTCTACCGCCATCTCTATTCCTTCTTCTCCTCCTCTACCTCCATCTCTGTTCCTTCTCCTCCTCCTCTACCTCTGGTCCTTCTCCTCCTCCTCTACCTCTGTTCCTTCTTCTCCTCCTCTACCGCCATCTCTGTTCCTTCTCCTCCTCCTCTACCTCTGTTCCTCCTCTACCTCTGTTTCTTCTCCTCTACCGCCATCTCTGTTCCTTCTCCTCCTCCTCCTCCTCCACCTCTGTTCCTTCTCCTCCTCTACCGCCATCTCTGTTCCTTCTCCTCCTCCTCTACCTCCATCTCTGTTCCTTCTCCTCCTCTACCTCTGTTCCTTCTCCTCCTCCTCTAACCCCATCTCTGTTCCTTCTCCTCCTCCTCTAACTCCATCTCTGTTCCTTCTCCTCCTCTACCGCCATCTCTGTTCCTTCTCCTCCTCCTCTACCTCTGTTCCTTCTCCTCCTCTACCGCCATCTCTGTTCCTTCTCCTCCTCCTCTACCTCCATCTCTGTTCCTTCTCCTCCTCCTCCATCTCTGTTCCTTCTCCTCCTCCTCTACCTCTGTTCCTTCTCCTCCTCCATCTCTGTTCCTTCTCCTCCTCCTCTACCTCCATCTCTGTTCCTTCTCCTCTCCTCCATCTCTGTTTCCTTATCCTCCTCCTCTACCTCTGTTCCTTCTCTCCTCCTCTACCTCCATCTCTGTTCCTTCTCTGTTTCTTATCCTCCTCCTCTACCTCTGTTCCTTCTCCTCCTCCTCAACCTCTGTTCCTTCTCCTCCTCATCTCTGTTCCTTCTCTCCTCCGCCATCTCTGTTCCTTCTCCTCCTCCTCTACCTCTGTTCCTCCTCTACCTCTGTTTCTTCTCCTCCTCTGCCATCTCTGTTCCTTCTCCTCCTCCTCCTCCTCCTCCTCCCACCTCTGTTCCTTCTCCTCCTCTCACCGCCATCTCTGTTCCTTCTCCTCCTCTCTACCTCCATCTCTGTTCCTCTCTCCTCCTCTACCTCTGTTCCTTCTCCTCCTCCGTTCTGGTTTCTCCTCCTCCTCCACAACCCCATCTCTGTTCCTTCTCATCCTCCTCTACCTCCATCTCTGTTCCTTCTCCTCCTCTCTACCTCCGTCTCTGTTCCTTCTCCTCCTCCTCTACCTCCATCTCTGTTCCTTCTCCTCCTCTACCTCCATCTCTGTTCCTTCTCCTCCTCCTCTACCTCCATCTCTGTTCCTCTCTCCTCTACCTCCATCTCTGTTCCTTCTCATCATCTCCTCCTCCATCTCTGTTCCTTCTCCTCCTCTCCTCCATCTCTGTCTCTCCTCTACCTCTGTTCCTTCTCCTCCTCCTCCTCTGTTCCTTCTCCTCCTCCATCTCTGTTCCTTCTCCTCCTCCTCTACCTCCATCTCTGTTCCTTCTCCTCCTCCTCCACCTCTGTTCCTTCTCCTCCTCTACCGCCATCTCTGTTCCTTCTCCTCATCCTCCATCTCTGTTCCTTCTCCTCCTCCTCCACCTCTGTTCCTTCTCCTCCTCAATCCATCTCTGTTCATCTCCTCCTCCTCTACCTCCATCTCTGTTCCTTCTCCACCTCCATCCTCTTCCTTCTCCTCCTCCTCCTCTCCTCTACCTCTGTTCCTCCTCCTAACTCCATCTCTGTTTCTTCTCCTCTACCGCCATCTCTGTTCCTTCTCCTCCTCCTCACCTCTGTTCCTTCTCCTCCTCTCCTCCATCTCTGTTCCTTCTCCTCCTCCTCTACCTCTGTCTCTGTTCCTTCTCTTCTCCTCCTCCTCCATCTCTGTTCCTTCTCCTCCTCCTCTCTATCCCTCTGTTCCTTCTCCTCCTCTGCCATCTCTGTTCCTTCTCCTCCTCCTCCTTCTCTGTTCGTTCTCCTCCTCCTCTACCTCCATCTCTGTTTCCTTCTCCTCCTCCTCCATCTCTGTTCCTTCTCCTCCTCCTCTACCTCTGTTCCTTCTCCTCCTCCATCTCTGTTCCTTCTCTCCTCCTCTGCCTCCATCTCTGTTCCTTCTCCTCCTCCTCTACCTCTGTTCCTTCTCTCTCCTCCTCTACCGCCATCTCTGTTCCTTCTCCTCCTCTCCTCCATCTCTGTTCCTTCTCCTCTCTCCTCCATCTCTGTTCCTTCTCCTCCTCCTCTACCTCCATCTCTGTTCCTTCTCCTCCTCTACCTCTGTTCCTTCTCCTCCTCCTCTACATCTCTGTTCCTCTCTCTCCTCCTCCTCTACCTCCATCTCTGTTCCTTCTCCTCCTCTGTAAATCTATCTTAAATCCTCCTCTCGTTTCATCTCTGTTCCTTCTCCTCCTTCTACCTCCATCTCTGTTCCTTCTCCTCCTCCTCTACCTCTGTCCTTCTCCTTCCTTCTCCTCCTCTGTTCCGCCATCTCTGTTTCCTTCTCCTCCTCCTCTACCTCCATCTCTGTTTCCTTCTCCTCCTCCTCCTCTGTTCCTTCTCCTCCTCGCCATCTCTGTTTCCCTTCTCCTCCTCCTCTACCTCTGTTCTTCTCCTCCTCTACCTCCATCTCTGTTCCTTCTCCTCCTCCTCTACCTCCATCTCTGTTCCTTCTCCTCCTCCTCTACCTCTGTTTCCTTCTCCTCCTCCTCTCCTGTTCCTTCTCCTCCTCCTCTACCTCTGTTCCTTCTCCTCCTCCTCAGCCATCTCTGTTCCTTCTCCTCCTCCTCTATCTCTGTTCCTTCTCCTCCTCCTCTACCTCCATCTCTGTTCCTTCTCCTCCTCCTCTCCACCTCTGTTCCTTCTCCTCCTCTACCTCCATCTCTGTTCCTTCTCCTCCTCTCTACCTCCATCTCTGTTCCTTCTCCTCCTCCCTCCTCTGTTCCTTCTCCTCCTCCTCTAACTCCATCTCTGTTTTCTTCTCCTCCTCTACCTCCATCTCTGTTCCTTCTCCTCCTCCTCTACCTCCATCTCTGTTCCTTCTCCTCCTCCTCTACCTCATCTCTCTGTTCCTTCTCCTCCTCTACCTCCATCTCTGTTCCTTCTCCTCCTCCTTACCTCCCATCTCTGTTCCTTCTCATCCTCCTCCATCTCTGTTCCTTCTCATCATCTCTGTTCCTTCTCCTCTCTCCTCTGTTCCTTCTCCATCTCTGTTCCTTCTCCTCCTCCTCTACCTCTGTTCCTTCTCCTCCTCCTCCATCTCTGTTTCCTTCATCCTCCTCTACCTCCATCTCTGTTCCTTCTCCTCCTCATCCATCTCTGTTCCTCTCCTCCTCCTCTACCTCCATCTCTGTTCCTTCTCCTCCTCCTCTACCTCCATCTCTGTTCCTTCTCTCCTCCTCTACCTCCATCTCTGTTCCTTCTCCTCCTCCTCTACCTCCATCCTGTTTCCTGTTTCCTCCTCTACCGCCATCTCTGTTCCTTCTCTCCTCCTCCTCTACCTCTGTTCCTTCTCCTCCTCTCTCCATCTCTGTTCCTTCTCCTCCTCCTCTACCTCCATCTCTGTTCCTTCTCCTCCTCCTCTGCCTCTGTTCCTTCTCCTCCTCCTCTATCTCTGTTCCTCTCCTCCTCCTCTACCTCCATCTCTTTCCTTCTCCTCCTCCTCTACCTCCATCTCTGTTCATCTTCTCCTCCTCCTCCATCTCTGTTCCATCTCCTCCTCCTCCTCTACCTCTGTTCCTTCTCCTCCTCTACCTCCATCTCTGTTCCTTCTCATCCTCCTCATCTCTGTTCCTTCTCCATCTCTGTTCCTTCCTCCTCTCTGTTCCTCTCATCTCTGTTCCATCTCCTCCTCCTCTACCTCTTCCTTCTCCTCCTCTCCTCCATCTCTGTTCCTTCTCCTCCTCCTCTACCTCCATCTCTGTTCCTTCTCCTCCTCCTCTACCTCCATCTCTGTTCCTTCTCCTCCTCCTCTACCTCCATCTCTGTTCCTTCTCCTCCTCCTCTACCTCCATCTCTGTTCCTTCTCCTCCTCTACCTCCATCTCCGTTCCTTCTCCTCCTCTTCTACCCATCTCTGTTCCTTCTCCTCCTCCTCTACCTCCATCTCTGTTCCTCTCTCCTCCTCCTCTGTTCCTTCTCCTCCTCACCTCATCTGTTCCTTCTCCTCCTCCTTCTACCTCATCTCTGTTCCTTCCTCCTCCTCCTCTCCCTCTGTTCCTTCTCCTCCTCCTCTACCTCCATCTCTGTTCCTTCTCCTGCCTCCTCTCCTCCATCTCTGTTCCTTCTCCTCCCTCTACCTCCATCTCTGTTCCATCTCCTCCTCCTCCTCTGTTCCTTCTCCTCCTCCTCTACCTCCATCTCTGTTCCTTCTCCTCCTCTTCCGCCATCTCTGTTCCTTCTCCTCCTCTACCGCCATCTCTCTTCCTTCTCCTCCTCTACCTCCATCTCTGTTCCTTCTCCTCCTCCTCTACCTCTGTTCCTTCTCCTCCTCTACCTCCATCTCCGTTCCTTCTCCTCCTCTTCTACCTTCATCTCTGTTCCTTCTCCTCCTCCTCCATCTCTGTTCCTTCTCCTCCTCCTCTACCTCTGTTCCTTCTCCGCCTCCTCTACCTCCATCTCTGTTCCTTCTCCTCCTCTACCTCTATCTCTGTTCCTTCTCCTCCTCCTCCTCACCTGTTCCTGTTCCTTCTCCTCCTCCTCCCTCCATCTCTGTTCCATCTCCTCCTCCTCCTTTACCTCCATCTCTGTTCCTTCTCCTCCTCTACCTCCATCTCTGTTCCTTCTCCACCTCCATCTCTGTTCCATCTCTCCTCCTCCTCTACCTCCATCTCTGTTCCTTCTCCTCCTCTACCTCCATCTCTGTTCCTTCTCCTCCTCCTCCACCTCTGTTCCTTCTCCTCCTCCTCTACCGCCATCTCTGTTCCTTCTCCTCCTCCTCTACCTCCATCTCTGTTCCTTCTCCTCCTCCTCTACATCTCTGTTCCTTCTCCTCCTCCTCTACCTCCATCTCTGTTCCTTCTCCTCCTCCTCTACCTCTGTTCCTTCTCCTCCTCCTCCTAACTCCATCTCTGTTCCTTCTCCTCCTCTACCTCCATCTCTGTTCCTTCTCCTCCTCCTCTACCTCCATCTCTGTTCCATCTCCTCCTCCTCCTCTACCTCCATCTCTGTTTCTCCTCCTCTACCTCCATCTCTGTTCCTTCTACTCCTCCTCTGCCTCTGTTCCTTCTCCTCCTCCTCTACCTCCATCTCTGTTCCTTCTCATCCTCCTCCATCTCTGTTCCTTCATCCTCTCTGTTCCTTCTCCTCTCCTCCATCTCTGTTTCCTTCTCCTCATCTCCTCTGTTCCTTCTCATCTCCTCGTCTCTAGCTCTCATCTGTTCTTCTCCTCCTCACTGTTCATCCGTCTGTTCCTTCTCATCCTCCTCTACCTCCATCTCTGTTCCTCCTCTCCTCCTCTGCCTCCATCTCTGTTCCTTCTCCTCCTCCTCTACCTCTGTTCTCTGTTCCTCCTCTCCTCTGTTCCTTCTCCTCTCATCATCTGTTCCTTCTCCTCCTCCTATCTACCTCCATCTCTGTTCCTTCTCCTCCTCCTCTACCTCCATCTCTGTTCCTTCTCCTCCTCCTCTACCTCCATCTCTGTTCCTTCTCCTCCTCCTCTACCCCATCTCTGTTCATTCTCCTCCTCCTCTTCGTCTCCATCTCTGTTCCTTCTCCTCCTCCTCCTCCATCTCTGTTCCTTCTCCTCTCATCTCTGTTCCTTCTCCTCCTCCTCCTCCATCTCTGTTCCTTCTCCTCCTCCATATCTACCTCCATCTCTGTTCCTTCTCCTCCTCATCTACCTCCTATCTCTGTTCCTTCTCCTCCTCTGCCTCTGTTCCTTCTCCTCCTCCTCCATCTCTGTTCCTTCTCCTCCTCCCTCCTCCATCTCTGTTCCTTCTCTCCTCCTCCTGTTCCTTCCTCCTCCATCTCTGTTCCTTCTCCTCCGTCTCTCCTTCTCCTCCATCTCTGTTCCCTATATATCCTCCATCTCTTTTCCTTCTCCTCCTCCTCTCCTCCATCTCTGTTCCTTCTCCTCCTCCACCTCCATCTTTCCTCCTCCCTACCTCCATCTCTGTTCCTTCTCCTCCTCCTCTACCTCCATCTCTGTTCCTTCTCCTCCTCCTCTACCTCCATCTCTGTTCCTTCTCCTCCTCCTCTACCTCCCTCTGTTCCTTCTCCTCCTCTCCACCTCCATCTTGTTCCTTCTCTCTCCTTCTCCTCCTCATCTCTGTTCCTTCTCCTCCTCCTCCATCTCTTTTCCTCCTCTCCTCCTCCATCTCTGTTCCTTCTCCTCTCCTCCTGCCATCTCTTTTCCTTCTCCTCCTCTCTATCTCTGTTCCTTCTCCTCCTCCTACCTCCGTCTCTGTTCCTTCTCCTCCTCTACCTCTGTTCCTTCTCCTCCTCCATCATCTGTTCATCTGCCTCCATCTCTGTTCCATTCTCCTCCTCCTCTACCTCCATCTCTGTTCCGTCTCCTCCTCCTCTGCCTCCATCTCTGTTCCTTCTCTCCTCCTCTGCCTCCATCTCTGTTCCATTCTCCACCTCCATCTCTCTGTTCCTTCTCCTCCTCCTCCCTCTGTTCCTTCTCCTCCTCCTCTACCTCTGTTCCTTCTCCTCCTCTACCTCCATCTCTGTTCCTTCTCCTCCTCTTCTACCTTCATCTCTGTTCCTTCTCCTCCTCTAACTCCATCTCTGTTCCTTCTCCTCCTCCTCTCCGTCTCTGTTCCTTCTCTGCCTCCTCTTCCTCCATCTCTGTTCATCTTCCTCCTCCTCTACCTCATCTCTGTTCCATCTCCTCCTCCTCCTCCATCTCTGTTCTTCTCCTCCTCCTCCGTCTCTCTGTTCCCATCTCCTCCTCCTCCTTTGCCTCCATCTCTGTTTCCTTCTCCTCCTCTACCTCCATCTCTGTTCCTCTCCACCTCCGTCTCTGTTCCATCTCCTCCTCCTCTCTCCTCCATCTCTGTTCCTTCTCCTCCTCTACCTCCATCTCTGTTCCTTCTCCTCCTCCTCTACCCCCATCTCTGTTCCTTCTCCTCCTCTTCCTCCATCTCTTTTCCTTCTCCTCCTCCTCTACCTCCATCTCTGTTCCTTCTCCTCTCCTCTACCTCTGTTCCTTCTCCTCCTCCTCTTCCTCCATCTCTGTTCCTTCTCCTCCTCCTCTACCTCCATCTCTGTTCCTCCTCCTCTCTGTTCCTCCTGCCTCCATCTCTGTTCCTTCTCCTCCTCCTGTTTAAATCCATCTCTGTTCCTTCTCCTCCTCCTCCTGCCTCCATCTCTGTTCCTTCTCCTCCTCCTCTCCTCATCCTGTTTCCTTCTCCTCCTCCTCTTCATAAATCTCTGTTCCTTCTCCTCCATCTCTGTTCCTCCTCCTCCTCTACCTCTGTTCCTTCCTCCTCCCTCCATCTCTGTTCCTTCTCCTCTCCACCTCCATCTCTGTTCTTCTCCTCCTCCGCCTCTGTTCCTTCTCCTCCTCCTCCATCTCTGTTCCATCTCCTCCTCTCCTCCTCCATCTCTGTTCCTTCTCCTCCATCTCTGTTCCTTCTACCTCCATCTCTGTTCCTTCTCCTCCTCCATCTCTGTTCCTTCTCCTCCTCTCCTCTCTTTCCTTCTACCTCCTCCATCTCTGTTCCTTCTCCTCCTCCTCTACCTCCATCTCTGTTCCTTCTCCTCCTCTACCTCCATCTCTGTTCCTTCTCATCCTCCATCTCTGTTCCTTCTCCTCCTCTACCTCATCTCTGTTCCTTCTCATCATCATCCTCCTCCGTCTCTGTAAATATATTCCTGCCTCCTCTCTGTTCCTTCTCCTCCTGCCATCTGTTCCTTCATCATCTCCTCTCCTCCATCTCTGTTCCTTCTCATCATCCATCTCTGTTCATTCTCCTCCTCCATCTCTATCTCTTTTCATTTCTCCATCCTCCGTCTCTGTTCATTACTATCTCCTCTGCATCTGTCTTTTGTTTTCATCTATCCATCTCTGTTCCTTCTCCTCCATCTCTGCCATCTCTTTTCCTTCTCTCCTCTATCTCTGTTCCTTCTCCTCCTCCATCTCTCCTTCTGCCTCCATCTCTGTTCGTTTCTCCTCCTCCTCTTCCTCCATCTGTTCTTCTTCCTCTCTACCTCCATCTCTGTTCCATCTCCTCCTCCTCTGCCTCCATCTCTGTTCCATCTCCTCCTCCTCCTCTCTGTTCTTCTCCTCCTCCTCTACCTCTGTTCCTTCTCCTCCTCCTCTGCCTCTGTTCCTTCTCCTCCTCATCTCCATCTGTTCCTTCCTTCTCTTCTCCTTCCTCTGTTCCTTCTCCTCCTCCTCCATCTCTGTTCCTTCTCCTCCTATCATCCTGTTCCTTCTCTCCTCTTCTCCTATCCATCTCTGTTCTTCTCCTCCTCTCATCCGTCTCTGTTCCTTCTCCTCCTCCTCCTCCATCTCTGTTTCCTTCTCCTCCTCCTATCTCTGTTCCATCTCCTCCTCCTCTCTTTCCTCCATCTATGTTCCTTCTCCTCCTCTACCTCCATCTCTGTTCATTACTCCTCCATCTCTGTTCCATCTCCTCCTCCTCCTCTACCTCCATCTCTGTTCCTTCTCCTCCTCTACCTCCATCTCTGTTCCTTCTCCTCCTCCTCTACCTCTGTTTCCTTCTCCTCCTCCATCATCTCTGTTCCTTCTCATCCTCCTCTCCCCTCCATCTCTGTTCCTTCTACTCCTCCTCTACCTCTGTTCCTTCTCCTCCTCCTCTACCTCCATCTCTGTTCCTTCTACTCCTCCTCTGCCTCTGTTCCTTCTCCTCCTCCTCTAACTCCATCTCTGTTCCTTCTCCTCCTCTACCTCCATCTCTGTTCCTTCTCCTCCTCCTCTTCCTCCATCTCTGTTCATCTCCTCCTCCTCCTCTACCTCCATCTCTGTTCCTTCTACTCCTCCTCTACCTCTGTTCCTTCTCCTCCTCCTCCTCCTCTCTGTTCCTTCTCCCTCCTCTCTGCTCCATCTCTGTTCCTCCTCCATCTCTGTTCCATCTCCTCCTCCTCCTCCTCTGTTCCATCTCCTCCTCTACCTCCATCTCTGTTCCTTCTCCTCCTCCTCTACCTCCATCTCTGTTCCTTCTCCTCCTCCATCTGTTCCCTTCTCCTCCTCTACCTCCATCTCTGTTCCTTCTCCTCCTCCTCTATCCATCTCTGTTCCTTCTCCTCCTCTACCTCTGTTCCTTCTCCTCATCGTCTCTGTTCCTTCTCATCATCTGTTCTAACTCCATCTCTCGTCTCTGTCATCTCATCTCCATCTCTGTTCCTCCTCCTCATCTCCTCTGATTTCTGTCTCATCTCCGCCATCTCTGTTTTCTCATCATCATCCTCTACCTCCGTCTGTTCATTATCATCATCATCCGTCTCTGTTCATTATCATCATCTTTTCTGTTCCATCCGTCTCTGTTTCATTCTCATATCCTCTCCTCCATCTCTGTTCCTTATCATCATCATCATCTCTGTCGTCTCTGTTCCTCCTCCTCCTCCATCTCTGTTCCTTCTCCTCATCTCCATCTCTGTTTTCTATCACTCCTATCCTCTATCTCTGTTCCTCTCTCCTCCTCCATCTCTGTTTCTTCTCCTCCTCTCTATCTCTGTTCCTTCTCCTCCTCCATCTATTCTTTTCCTCCTCCTCCTCCATCTCTGTTCCTTCTCCTCCTCCTCTATCTCCATCTTGTTCATCTCCTCCTCTACCTCCATCTCTCTGTTTCATTCTCCTCCATCCATCTTCCTCCATCTCTGTTCCATCTCATATCTCCTCCTCCTGTTACCGTCAACTCTGTTCCATCTCCTCCTCTCCTCATCTCTCTGTTTCATTCCTATCATCCTCTGCCTCTGTTCATTGCTCATCCTCTGCCTCCATCTCTGTTCATTCTCATCATATCTGCGTCCGTCGTCTCTGTTTATCTCCTCTCTATCCGTCTCTGTTCCATCTCCTCCTCCTCCATCTCTGTTCCTTCTCCTCTCCTGTACCTCTGTTCCTTCTCCTCCTCCTCCGTCTCTGTTCCTTCTCATCCTCTCCCTCCATCTCCGTTCCTTCTCCTCATATCTGCCTCCATCTCTGTTCCTTCTCCTCCTCCTCCATCTCTGTTCCTTCTCCGTCTCTGCCTCTGTTCCTTCTCATCTGTTCATCCTGCGTCCATCTGTTCCTTCTCATCATATCTACCTCTATCTCTGTTCGCCTCCTCCTCCTCCTCCCATCTGTTCCTTCTCCTCCTCCTCCCTCCATCTCTGTTCCATCTCCTCATCATCCTCTACCTCCATCTATGTTTCCTTCTCCTCCTCTACCTCCATCTGTTTCGTATCTCCCATCCTCCATCTCTGTTCCATCTCCTCCTCTCCTCTACCTCCATCTCTGTTCCTTCTCCTCCTCTGCCTCCATCTCTGTTCCTTCTCCTCCTCTCATCTCTGTTCCTTCTCCTCCTCAAGCTCCATCTCTGTTTCCTTCTCCTCCTCCCTACCTCCATCTCTGTTCCTTCTCCTCCTCCTCCTCTGTCTCTCTGTTCCTCCTCCTCTACCTCCATCTCTGTTCCTTCTACTCCTCCTCCCTCTGTTCCTTCTCCTCCTCCTCTAACTCCATCTCTGTTCTTCTCCTCCTCTACCTCCATCTCTGTTCCTCTCTCCTCCTCTTCCTCCATCTCTGTTCCTTCTCCTCCTCCCTCCTCCATCTCTGTTCCTTCTCTCCTCCATCTCTGTTCTTCTCCTCTCCTCCTCCATCTCTGTTCCTTCTCCTCCTCTACCATCCATCTCTGTTCCTTCTCCTCCATCTCTGTTTCTCCTCCTCCTCCTCCATCTCTTTTCCTTGCTCCTCCTCCTCTACCTCCATCTCTGTTCCTTCTCCTCCTCTACCTCCATCTCTGTTCCTTCTGCTCCTCCTGCCTCTGTTTCCTTCTCATCCTCTACCACCATCTCTGTTCCTTCTCCTCCTCCTCTGCCTCTGTTCCTTCTCTCCTCCTCCATCTCTGTTCCTTCTCCTCCTCCCTAACCCCATCTCTGTTCCTTCTCCTCTCCTCCTCCATCTCTGTTCCTTCTCCTCCTCATCTGCCATCTCTCTGTTCTTCTCGTCTCCTCCATCTCTGATCCTTCTCCTTCCTCTCCTCCATCTCTGTTCCTTCTCCTCCTCCTCATCATCCATCTCTCTGTTCATTATCTTCTCCTCCTCCTCCATCTCTGTTCCTTCTCCTCTATCCATCTACCTCTGTTCCTTCTCGTCCTCTACCGCCATCTCTGTTCTTCTCCTCCTCCTCTCCTCCATCTCTGTTCCTCTCCTCCTCCATCTCTGTTCCTTCTCCTCCATCTCTTTCCTTCTCCTCCTCTATCTCTTTCCTTCTCCTCCTCCACATCTCTGTTCCTTCTCCTCCTCCTCCTCCATCTCTGTTCCTCCTCCTCCATCTCTGTTTCTTATCCTCCTCCTCATCTCTGTTCCTTCTCCTCCGTCCATCTCTGTTCCTTCTCCTCCTCTCCGCCATCTCTGTTCCTTCTCCTCCTCCTCTACCTCTGTTCCTCCTCATCTCTGTTTCTTCTCCTCCGCCATCTCTGTTCCTTCTCCTCCTCCTCCTCCTCCACCTCTGTTCCTTCTCCTCCTCTACCGCCATCTCTGTTCCTTCTCCTCCTCCTCTACCTCCATCTCTGTTCCTTCTCCTCCTCCTCTACCTCTGTTCCTTCTCCTCCTCCTCTAACTCCATCTCTGTTCCATCTCCTCCTCCTCTACCTCCATCTCTTTTCTCCTCTCCTCCTCCATCTCTGTTCCTTCTCCTCCTCCTCTACCTCCATCTCTGTTCCTTCTCCTCCTCCTCTACCTCCATCTCTGTTCCTTCTCCTCCTACCTCATCTCTGTTCCTTCTCATCCTCTCCATCTCTGTTCCTTCCTTCTCCATCTCTGTTCCTTCTCCTCCTCCTCTGTTCACCTCCATCTCTGTTCCTTCTCCTCCTCTCTCCTGTTCCTCCCTCCTCTGTACCTCTGTTCCTTCTCCGCCTCCTCTACCTCCATCTCTGTTCCATCTCCTCCTCCTACCTCCATCTCTGTTCCTTCTCCTCCTCCTCTACCTCCATCTGTTCCTTCTCCTCCTCCTCTACCTCTGTTCCTTCTCCTCCTCCTTTACCTCCATCTCCGTTCCTTCTCCTCCTCTTCTGCCTCCATCTCTGTTCCTTCTCCTCCTCCTCCATCTATGTTCCTTCTCCTCCTCCTCTGCCTCTGTTCCTTCTCCTCCCTCTCCATCTCCATTCCTTCTCCTCCTCTTCTACCTTCATCTCTGTTCCCTTCTCCTCCTCCTCCATCTCTGTTCCTTCTCCTCCTCCTCTACCTCCATCTTCTCCGCCTCCTCTCCTCCCTCCTCCTCCTCACCTCCATCTCTGTTCCTTCTCCTCCTCTACCTCCATCTCTGTTCCTTCTCCTCTTCTCTACCTCTCTGATCCTTCTCCTCCTCTACCTCCATCTCTGTTTCTTCTCTCCTCCTCTGCCTCCATCTCTGTTCCTTCTCCTCCTCCTCTCTGTTCCTTCTCCTCCCTCCTCTACCTCTGTTCCTTCTCCTCCTCTGCCTCCATCTCTGTTCCTTCTCCTCCTCCTCTACCTCCATCTCTGTTCTTCTCCTCCTCTCTCCTTCTCCTCCTCCATCTCTGTTCCTTCTCCTCCTCTGCCATCTCTGTTCCTTCTCCTCCTCCTCTAACTCCATCTCTGTCTCCTTCTCCTCCCTGCCTCCATCTCTGTTTCTTATCATATTCCTCCTCCTACCTCTGTTCCTTCTCCTCCTCCTCAGCCTCTGTTCCATCTCCTCCTTCTACCTCCATCTCTGTTCACATTCTCACTCCTCCTCTCCTCTGTTCCTCCTCTACCTCTGTTTCTTCTCCTCTAACTCCATCTCTGTTCCTTCTCCTCCTCCTCCTACCTCCATCTCTGTTCCTTCTCCTCCATCCTCTACCTCCATCTCCTCCTCCTCTATCTCTGTTCCATCTCCTCCTCTACCTGTTCCATCTCCTCCTCCTCTACCTCCATCTGTTCCTCCCTCCTCTGCCCCATCTCTGTTACATATTCTCCTCCTCCTCTACCTCCATCTCTGTTCCATCTCCTCCTCCTCCTCTACCTCCATCTCTGTTCCTTCTCCTCCTTTACCTCCATCTCTGTTCCTTCTCATCCTCCTCCATCTCTGTTCCTTCTCCTCTCTGTTCCTCCTCCCTCCTGTTGCCTCCATCTCTGTTCTTCTCCTCCTCCTCTACCTCTGTCCCTTCTCCTCCTCCTCTACCTCTGTTCTCCTCCTCCTCTACCTCCATCTCTGTTCCTTCTCCTCCTCCTCCATCTCTGTTCCTTCTCCTCCTCCCTACCTCCATCTCTGTTCCTTCTCCTCCTCCTCCATCTCTGTTCTTCTCTCCTCAAGTCTACCTCCATCTCTGTTCCTTCTTCTCGTCCTACCTCCATCTCTGTTCCTTCTCCTCCTCCATCTCTGTTCCTTCTCCTCCTCCTCCTCCTCTATCTCTTTTCCTCTCTCCTCCTCTATCTCTTTTCCTTCTCCTCCTCCACCTCTGTTCCTTCTCCTCCCTCCTCCACCTCTGTTCCTTCTCCTCCTCTCCTCCATCTCCATCTTCTCCTCCTCTTTCCTCCATCTCTGTTCCTTCTCTCCTCCTCCATCTCTGTTCCTTCTCCTCCTCCTCTACCTCTGTTCCTTCTCTCCTCCTCTCTCCATCTTTTCCCTCCTCCTCCTCCATCTCTGTTCCTTCTCCTCCTCCTCTCCTCCATCTCTGTTCCTTCTCCTCCTCCTCTACCTCCATCTCTGTTCCATCTCCTCCTCCTCCACCTCCATCTATGTTCCTTCCTCCTCCTCTACCTCCATCTCTGTTCCTTCTCCTCCTCCATCTCTGTTCCATCTCCTCCTCCTCTCTACCTCCATCTCTGTTCCTTCTCCTCCTCTATCTCTGTTCCTTCTCCTCTCCATCTCTGTTCCTTCTCTATCCTTCTCCATCTCTGTTCCTTCTCCTCCTCCTGCTCTCATCTCTGTTCCTTCTCCTCCTCCTCTACCTCCTCTGTTCCTTCTCCTCCTCCTCTACCTCCATCTCTGTTCCATCTCCTCCTCTACCTCTGTTCCTTCTCCTCTCCCCTCTCCTGTTCCTTCTCCTCCTCTACCTCCATCTCTGTTCCTTCTCATCCTCCTCTTCCTCCATCTCTGTTCCTTCTCCTCCTCCTCCTCTACCTCCATCTCTGTTCCTCCTCATCCTCCTCCTCCATCTCTGTTTCCTTCTCCTCCTCCTCTTAACTCCATCTCTGTTCCTTCTCCTCCTCTACCTCCATCTCTGTTCCTTCTCCTCCATCTCTGTTCCATCTCTCCTCCTCCTCTTCTCCTCCTGTTCCTTCTCCTCCTCCATCTCTGTTCCTTCTCTCCTCCTCCTCCTCTATCTCTTTTCCTTCTCCTCCTCCATCTGTTCCTTCTCTCCCCCATCTCTGTTCCTTCTCCTCCTCCTCTCTACCTCTGTTCCTTCCTCCTCCACCTCTGTTCCTTCTCCTCCTCCTCCATCTCTGTTCTTCTCCTCCTCCTCCTCCATCTCTGTTCCTTCTCGTCAAGCCATCTCTGTTTATCCTCCATCTATTCTATCTCCTCCAATCTCTGTTCCTTCTCCTCCTCCATCTCTGTTCCTATCCTCCTCCATCTACCTCCTTCTCTGTTCCTCTCCTCCATCTCTGTTCCTTCTCCTCCTCCTCCTCTTCCTTCTCCATCTCTTTTCCTTCTCCTCCTCTACCTCCATCTCTGTTCCTTCTCCTCCTCCTCTACCCCCATCCTCTGTTCCTTCTCCTCCTCCTCTTCCTCCATCTCTGTTCCATCTCCTCCTACTCCTCCCATCCGCCATCTCTTTTCCTTCATCTCTGTTGTTCTCCTCCTCCATCTCTGTTCCTTCTCCTCCTCCTCTACCTCCATCTCTTTTCCTTCTCATCATCTCATTCCGTCTCTCCTCCTCTATCATGCATCTCTTTTCCTTCTCCTCCTCCATCTCTATTCCTTCTCTCTCCTCTATCATCATCTCTCTTTTCCTTCTCATCATCATCTCACTATCTCTGTTCCTTCTCCTCATCCATCTGTTCCTTCTACTTCTCCATCTCTGTTCCTTCTCCTCCTCCTCTACCTCCATCTCTGTTCCTTCTCCTCCTCCTATCTCTCTTTTCCTTCTCCTGTTCCTCTATCTCTTTCATGCTCTCCTCCACCTCTGTTCCTTCTCCTCCTCCTCCATCTCTGTTCCTTCTCCTCCTCCTCCCTCCATCTCCGTTCCTTCTCCTCCTCTTCTACCTTCATCTCATTATTCTCCTCCTCCTCCGTCTCTGTTCCTTCTCCTCCTCCTCTACCTCTGTTCCTTCTCTGCCTCCTCTACCTCCATCTCTGTTCCTTCTCCTCCTCTACCTCTATCTCTGTTCCTTCTCCCTCCTCCTCCTCCATCTCTGTTCCTTCTCCTCCTCCTCTACCTCCATCTGTTCCTTCTCCTCCTCCTTTACTCCATCTCTGTTCCTTCTCCTCCTCTACCTCCATCTCTGTTCCTTCTCCACCTCCATCTCTTCCATCTCCTCCTCCTCTACCTCCATCTCTGTTCCTTCTCCTCCTCTACCTCCATCTGTTCCTTCTCCTCCTCCTCACCTCTGTTCCTTCTCCTTCTACCGCCATCTCTGTTCCTTCTCCTCCTCCTCTACCTCCATCTCTGTTCCTTCTACTCCTCCTCTACCTCTCCTCCTCCTCCTCTACCTCCATCTCTGTTCCTTCTACTCCTCCTCCTCTGTTCCTCCATCTCTCTAACTCCCATCTCTCTGTTCCTTCTCCTCCTCTACCTCCATCTCTGTTCCTTCTCCTCCTCCTCTTCCTCCATCTCTGTTCATCTCTCCTCCTCCTCTACCTCCATCTCTGTTCCTTCTCCTCCTCCTCCTCCATCTCTGTTCCTTCTCCTCCTCCTCTTCCTCCATCTCTGTTCCTTCTCCTCCATCTCTGTTCCTTCTCCTCCATCTCTGTTCCTTCTCCTCTTCCTGCATCTCTGTTCCTTCCTCCTCCTCCTCTACCTCTGTTCCTTCTCCTCCTCCTCTACATCTCTGTTCCTTCTCCTCCTCCACCTCTGTTCCTTCTCCTCCCTACCACCATCTCTGTTCCTTCTCCTCCTCCTACCTCCATCTCTGTTCCTTCTCCTCCTCCTATCTCTGTTCCTTCTCCTCCTCCTCACCCCATCTCTGTTCCTTTCCTCCTCCTCTAACTCCATCTCTGTTCCTTCTCCTCCTCTACACGCCATCTCTGTTCCTTCTCCTCCTCCTCCATCTCTGTTTCCTTCTCCTCCCTACCGCCATCTGTTCCTTCTCCTCCTCCTCCTCCATCTCTGTTCCTTCTCCTCCTCCTATCTCTTTTCCTTCTCCTCCTCCACCTCTATTCCCTTCTCCTCCTCTACCGCCATCTCTGTTTCTTCTCCTCCTCCCTCTACCTCCATCTCTGTTCCTCTCTCCTCCATCTCTGTTCCTTCTCCTCCATCTGTTCCTCCTCCTCCTCCTCTACCTTTTCCTTCTCCTCCTCTCCGCCATCTCTTTTCCTTCTCCTCCTCCTCTACCTCCATCTCTGTTCCTTTCTCCTCCTCCTCCATCTCTGTTTCTTATCCTCCTCCTACCTCTGTTCCTTCTACCTCCATCTCTGTTCCTTCCTCTCCTCTGCCTCCATCTCTGTTCCTTCTCCTCCTCCTCCTCTACCTCTGTTCCTCCTCTCCATCTCTGTTTCTTCTCTCTCCTCCATCTCTGTTCCCTCCTCCTCCTCCTCCTCCACCTCTGTTCCTTCTCCTCTCCTCCTCCTCTCCTCTACCTCCATCTCTTTTCCTTCTCCTCCTCTACCTCTGTTCCTTCTCCTTCTCCATCTCTGTTCCTTCTCCTCCTCCTCTACCTCCATCTCTTTTCCTTCTCCTCCTCCTCACCTCCATCTCTGTTCCTTCTCCTCCTCCTCTCTACCTCCATCTCTTTTCCATCTCCTCCTCCTCCATCTCTGTTCCTTCTCCTCCTCCTACCTCTGTTCCTTCTCCTCCTCTCTACCTCTGTTCCTTCTCCTCCTCTCCCTCCATCTCTGTTCCTTCTCCTCCTCTTCTACCTTCATCTCTGTTCCTTTCCTCCTCCTCCATCTCTGTTCCTTCTCCTCCTCCTCTACCATCTCTTTCTCCTCCTCTACCTCCATCTCTGTTCCTTCTCCTCCTCCTCCATCTCTGTTCCTTCTCCTCCTCCTCTCCATCTCTGTTCCTTCTCCTCCTCCTCTACCTCCATCTCTGTTCCCATCTCCTCCTCCTCCTTTACCTCCATCTCTGTTCCTTCTCCTCCTCTACCTCCATCTCTGTTCCTTCTCCTCCTCTCCTCTCAACATCTCTCCTTCCTCTCTCCTCCTCCATCTCTGTTCCTTCTCCTCCTCCTCTACCTCCATCTCTGTTCCTTCTCCTCCTCCTCTACCTCCATCTCTGTTCCTTCTCCTCCCTACCTCTGTTCCTTCTCTCCTCCCTCTACCTCCATCTCTGTTCCTCTCTCCTCCTCTCCTCTGTTCCTTCTCCTCCTCCTCTACCTCCATCTGTTCCTTCTCCTCCTCTACTGCCTCCATCTCTGTTCCTTCTCTCACCTCCATCTCTGTTCCATCTCCTCCTCCTCCTCTACCTCCATCTCTGTTCCTTCTCCTCCTCCTCTACCTCTGTTCCTTCTCCTCCTCCTCTAACTCCATCTCTGTTCCTTCTCCTCCTCTCTCCATCTCTGTTCCTTCTCCTCTCCTCCTCCTCCTGTTCCTTCTCCTCCTCTACCTCCTCTGTTCCTTCCTCCTCTACCCCATCTCTGTTCCTTCTACTCGCCATCTCTGTTCCTTCTCCTCCTCACCACCATCTCTACCTCCCTCTCCTTCCTCATCTCTGTTCCTTCTCCTCCTCTACCTCTGTTCCCCTTCTCCACTCCTCCTTCATCTGGCTCCTTCTCTCTAACTCCATCTCTGTTCCTTCTCCTCCTCTACACCATCTCTGTTCCTTCTATCTACCTCTGATCCTTCTCCTCCTCTTCATCTCTGTTCCTTCTCCTCCTCCTCTACCTCCATCTCTGATCCTTCTCCTCCTCCTCCCCTCTGTTCCTTCTCCTCCTACCTCTATTCCTTCTCCTCCTCTCCTCCATCTCTGTTCTTCTCCTCCTCCTCTACCTCCATCTCTGTTCCTCTACATCTCTGTTCCTTCTCCTCCTCCTCTACCTCTGTTCCTTCTCCTCTACCGCCATCTCTGTTCCTTCTCCTCCTCCTCTACCTCCATCTCTGTTCCTTCTCCTCCTCCTCCATCTCTGTTTCTTATCCTCCTCCTCTACCTCTGTTCCTCTCCTTCTGTTCCTTCTCCTCCTCTACCGCCATCTCTGTTCCTTCTCCTCCTCCTCTACCTCTGTTCCTCCTCTACCTCTGTTTCTTCTCCTCTACCGCCATCTCTGTTCCTTCTCCTCCTCCCTCCTCCCTCCACCTCTGTTCCTTCTCCTCCTCACCTCCATCTCTGTTCCTTCTCCTCCTCTACCTCCATCTCTATTTCCTTCTCCTCCTCCTCCCTCTGTTCCTTCTCCTCCCTCCTCTACATCTCTGTTCCATCTCTCTCCTCCTCTACCTCCATCTCTGTTCCTTCTCCTCCTCTACCTCTAATATCCTCCTCCTCCCTCCCATCTCTGTTCCATCTCCTTCTCCTCCTCATCTCTACCTCCATCTCTGTTCCTTCTCATCCTCCTCCTCCTGTTACCTCCATCTCTGTTCCTTCTCTCCTCCTCTTCCTCCATCCTCTCTGTTCCTTCTCCTCCTCCACCTCTGTTCCTTCTCCTCCTCCTCTACCTCTGTTCCTTCTCCTCCTCTTCTTCTACCTCCATCTCTGTTCCTTCTCCTCTACCTCCATCTCTGTTCCTTCTCCTCCTCCTCCATCTCTGTTCCTTCTCCTCCTCCTCTACCTCCTCTGTTCCTTCTCCTCCTCTACCTCCATCTCCGTTCCTTCTCCTCCTCCTCTACCTCCATCTCTGTTCCTTCTCCTCCTCCTCTCCTCCATCTATGTTCCTTCTCCTCCTCCTCTACCCTCTGTTCCCTTCTCCTCCTCTACCTCCATCTCTGTTCCTTCTCCTCCTCCTACCTTCATCTCTGTTCCTTCTCCTCCACCTCCATCTCTGTTCCTTCTCCTCCTCCTCTACCTCTGTTCCTTCTTTCTACCGCCATCTCTGTTCCTTCTCCTCCTCTCTCCATCTCTGTTCCTTCTCCTCCTCCTCATCTCTGTTCCTTCTCCTCTTCCTCTACCTCTGTTCCTTCTCCTCCTCTCCATCTCTGTTCCTTCTCCTCCTCCTCTACCTCCATCTCTGTTCCTTCTCCTCCTCCTCTATCTCTGTTCCTTCTCCTCCTCCTCTACCTCTGTTCCTTCTCCTCCTCTGCCTCCATCTCTGTTCTTCTCCTCCTCCTCTACCTCCATCTCTGTTCCTTCTCCTCCTCCTCCTCTACCTCCCACCTCTGTTCCTTCTCCTCCTCTACCTCCATCTCTGTTCCTTCTCCTCCTCCTCTACCTCCATCTCTGTTCCTTCTCCTCCTCCTCCATCTCTGTTCTTCTCCTCCTCCTCTAACTCCTCATCTCTCCTCCTCATCTCTGTTCCTTCTCCTCCTCCATCTCTGTTCCTTCTCCTCCTCCTCCATCTCTGTTCCATCTCCTCCTCCTCCATCTCTGTTCTCCTCTCCTCCTCCTCTACCTCCATCTCTGTTCGTTCTCCTCCTCCCTCCTCCACCTCTGTTCCTTCTCTCCTCCTCACCTCTCCTCCTTCTCCTCCTCTCATCTCATTCCTTCTCCTCCTCCTCTAACTCCATCTCTGTTCCATTCTCTACCTCCCTCTCTGTTCCTTCTCCTCCTCCTCTATTCCATCTCTGTTACATATCCTCCTCTCCTTGCATCTCTGTTCTCCTCCTCTCCTCTGCCTCTGTTCCTTCATCCTCCTTTACCTCCATCTCTTCCTTCTCATCCTCCTTCTCTGTTCCTTCTCCATCTCTGTTCCCTCCTCCTCTCTGTTCCTTCTCCTCCTCTCCTCTACCTCCTCATCTCTGTTCCTTCTCCTCCTCCTCTACCTCTGTTCCTTCTCCGCCTCCTCTACCTCCATCTCTGTTCCTCCTCCTACCTCCATCTCTGTTCCTTCTCCTCCTCCTCTACCTCCATCTCTATTCCTTCTCCTCCTCCTCTACCTCCATCTCTGTTCTTCTCCTCCTCCTCTACCTCCATCTCTGTTCCTTCTCCTCCTCCTCTGCCTCCATCTCTCTGTTCCTTCCTCCTCCTCTACCTCCATCTCTGTTCCTTCTCCTCTCCTCTTCTCTGTTCCTTCTCCTCCTCTGTCCATCTCTCTCCTTCTCCTCCTCCTCCATCTCTGTTCCTTCTCCTCCTCCTCTACCTCTGTTCCTTCTCCGCCTCCTCTACCTCCATCTCTGTTCCTTCTCCTCCTCTACCTCTATCTCTGTTCCTTCTCCTCCTCCTCCTCTACCTCCATCTCTGTTCCTTCTCCTCCTCCTCTACCTCCATCTCTGTTCCATCTCCTCCTCCTCCTTTACCTCCATCTCTGTTCCTTCTCCTCCTCTACCTCCATCTCTGTTCCTTCTCCACCTCCATCTCTGTTCCATCTCCTCCTCCTCTACGTCCATCTCCGTTCCTTCTCCTCCTCTTCTTCTACCTTCATCTCTGTTCCTTCTCCTCCTCCTCCATCTCTGTTCCTTCTCCTCCTCCTCTACCTCTGTTCCTTCTCCTCCTCCTCTACCTCTGTTCCTTCTCCTCCTCTACCTCCATCTCCGTTCCTTCTCCTCCTCTTCTACCTTCATCTCTGTTCCTTCTCCTCCTCCTCCATCTCTGTTCCTTCTCCTCCTCCTCCACCTCTGTTCCTTCTCCTCCTCTACCTCCATCTCTGTTCCTTCTCCTCCTCTACCTCCATCTCTGTTCCTTCTCCTCCTCCTCCATCTCTGTTCCTTCTCCTCCTCCTCCATCTCTGTTCCATCTCCTCCTCCTCCTTTACCTCCATCTATGTTCCTTCTCCTCCTCTACCTCCTTCTCTGTTCCTTCTCCACCTCCATCTCTGTTCCATCTCCTCCTCCTCCTCTACCTCCATCTCTGTTCCTTCTCCTCCTCTACCGCCATCTCTGTTCCTTCTCCTCCTCCTCTACCTCTGTTCCTTCTCCTCCTCTACCGCCATCTCTGTTCCTTCTCATCCTCCTCTACCTCCATCTCTGTTCCTTCTACTCCTCCTCTACCTCTGTTCCTTCTCCTCCTCCTCTACCTCCATCTCTGTTCCTTCTACTCCTCCTCTACCTCTGTTCCTTCTCCTCCTCCTCTAACTCCATCTCTGTTCCTTCTCCTCCTCTACCTCCATCTCTGTTCCTTCTCCTCCTCCTCTTCCTCCATCTCTGTTCCATCTCCTCCTCCTCCTCTACCTCCAACTCTGTTCCATCTCCTCCTCTACCTCCATCTCTGTTCATTCTACTCCTCCTCTACCTCTGTTCCTTCTCCTCCTCCTCTAACTCAATCTCTGTTCCTTCTCCTCCTCTACCTCCATCTCTGTTCCTTCTCCTCCATCTCTGTTCCATCTCCTCTTCCTCCATCTCTGTTCCATCTCCTCCTCTACCTCCATCTCTGTTCCTTCTCCTCCTCCTCTACCCCCATCTCTGTTCATTCTCCTCCTCCTCTTCCTCCATCTCTGTTCCTTCTCCTCCTCCTCTTCCTCCATCTCTGTTCCTTCTCCTCCTCCTATTCCTCCATCTCTGTTCCTTCTCCTCCTCCTCTACCTCCATCTCTGTTCCTCCTCCTCCTCCTCTACCTCCATCCTTTACTCCTCCTCCTCTACCTCTGTTCCTTCTCCTCCTCTACTCTGTTTTCTCCTCCTCCTCTCCTCCATCTCTGTTCCTTCTCCTCCTCCTCTACCTCTGTTCCTTCTCCTCCTCCTCCATCTCTGTTCCTTCTCCTCCTCCTCCTCCTCCATCTCTGTTCCTTCTCCTCCTCCATCTCTGTTCCTTCTCCTCCTCCATCTCTGTTCCTTCTCGTCCTCCTCCTCCTCCATCTCTGTTCCTTCTCCTCCTCCATCTCTGTTCCTTCTCCTCCTCCTCCTCTATCTCTTTTCCTTCTCCTCCTCCACCTCTGTTCCTTCTCCTCCTCCTCTACCTCCATCTCTGTTCCTTCTCCTCCTCCTCCTACCTCCATCTCTGTTCCTTCTCCTCCTCCTCCTCTCTGTTTTACCTCCATCTCTCTGTTCCATCTTCTCCTCCTCCTCTGCCTCCTCCATCTCTGTTCCTTCTCCTCCTCTCCTCCTACCTCCATCTCTGTTCCTTCTCCTCCTCCTCTACCTCTGTTCCTTCTCCTCCTCTACCTCCATCTCTGTTCCTTCTCCTCCTCTTCTCCATTCCTTCTCCTCCTCTACCTCCATCTCTGTTCCATTCTCCTCCTCCTCTACCTCCATCTCTGTTCCTTCTCCTCCTCTACCTCCATCTCTGTTCCTTCTCCTCCTCCTCCACCCCCATCTCTTTTCCTTCTCTCTCCTCTCCTCCTCCATCTCTGTTCCTTCTCCTCCTCCTCTCCTCATCTCTACCTCCATCTCTGTTCCTTCTCCTCCTCTCTCCTCTCCTCCTCCATCTCTGTTGTCTCCATCTCTCTTTTCCTCCTCCTATTCTGTTCCTTCTCCTCCTCCATCATCTGCCTCTACTTCTCCATCTCTGTTTTCCTTCTCCTCCTCCTCTACCTCCATCTCTGTTCCTTCTCCACCTCCATCTCTGTTCCTTCTCCTCCTCCTCTACCTCCATCTCTGTTCCATCTCCTCCTCCTCCATCTCTGTTCCTTCTCCTCCTCCATCTCTGTTCCTTCTCCTCCTCCTCCATCTCTGTTCCTTCTCCTCCTCTACCTCCATCTGTTCCTTCTCCTCCTCCTCCTTCATCTCTGTTCCTTCTCCTCCTCTATCCTTTTCCTTCTCCTCCTCCATCTCTGTTCCTCTCCTCCTCCATCTCTGTTCCTTCTCCTCCTCCCTCTATCTCTGTTTCCTTCTCCTCCTCCTCCATCTCTGTTCCTTCTCTCCTCCCTCCTCCATCTCTGTTCCATCTCCTCCTCCTCCTTTACCTCATCTATGTTCCTTCTCCTCCTCTCCTCATCTCTGTTCCTTCTCCCCTCCATCTCTGTTCCATCTCCTCCTCCTCCACCTCCATCTCTGTTCCTTCTCTCCTCTACCTCCTCTCTGTTCCTCTCTCCTCCATCTCTGTTCCTTCTCCTCCTCTACCGCCATCTCTGTTCCTTCTCCTCCTCCTCTACCTCCATCTCTGTTCCTTCTCCTCCTCCTCTCTGTTCCTCCTCTACCTCCTCTCTGTTCCTCTCCTCCTCCTCACCTCCATTTCCTTCTCCTCCTCCTCTCCTCCATCTCTGTTCCTTCTCCTCCTCCTCTACCTCTGTTCCTTCTCCTCCTCCTCTCCTCCATCTCTGTTCCTTCTCCTCCTCCTCCTCATCCATCTCTGTTCCTTCTACTCCTCCTCTACCTCTGTTCCTTCTCCTCCTCCTCTAACTCCATCTCTGTTCCTTCTCCTCTCCATCTCTGTTCCTTCTCCTCCATCTCTGTTCCTTCTCCTCCTCCTCTTCCTCCATCTCTGTTTCCTTCTCCTCCTCCATCTCTGTTCCTTCTCTCCTCCTCTATCTCTTTTCCTTCTCCTCCTCCATCTCTTTCTTCTCCTCCTCCACCTCTGTTTCCTCTCTCCTCCTCCTCCATCTCTTTTCCTTCTTCCTCCACCTCTGTTCCTCCTCCTCCCTCATCTCTGTTCCTTCTCCTCCATCTCTGTTCCTTCTCCTCCTCCATCTCTGTTCCTTCTCCTCCTCCATCTCTGTTCCTTCTCCTCCTCCATCTCTGTTCCTTCTCCTCCTCTCTCTTTTCCCTCTCCTCCTCCATCTCTTTTCCTTCTCCTCCTCCTCTACCGCCATCTCTGTTCCTTCTCCTCCTCCTCTACCGCCATCTCTTTTCCTTCTCCTCCTCCATCTCTGTTCCTTCTCCTCCTCTACCTCCATCTCTTTTCCTTCTCCTCCTCCTCCTCCATCTCTCCTTCTACTATCCCTCCATCTCTGTTCCATCTCTCCTCCTCCTCCACCGCCATCTCTTTTCCTTCATCTTGTTCCTTCTCCTCCTCCATCTCTGTTCCTTCTCCTCCTCCTCTCCTCCTTTTCCTCTTCCTCCATCTCTGTTCCTTCTCCTCCTCCCTCCATCTCTTTTCCTTCTCCTCCTCCATCTCTACCTCCCTCCTCCTTCTCTCTCCTCCTTCTCCTCTCCATCTCTGTTCCATCTCTCCTCCTCCATCTCTGTTCCTTCTACTTCTCCATCTCTGTTCCTTCTCCTCCTCCTCTACCTCTGTTCCTTCTCCTCCTCCTCTACCTCCATCTGTTCCTTCTCCTCCTCCTCTACCTCCATCTCTGTTCCATCTCCTCCTCCTCCATCTCTGTTCCTTCTCCTCCTCCTCACCTCTGTTCCTTCTCCTCCTCCTCTCTCTGTTCCTTCTCCTCCTCTCCCTCCATCTCCGTTCCATCTCTCTTCTACCTTCATCTCTGTTCCTTCTCCTCCTCCTCCATCTCTGTTCCTTCTCCTCCTCTATGTTCCTTTCCCTCCTCTACCTCCATCTCTGTTCCTTCTCTACCTCTATCTCTGTTCCTTCTCCTCCTCCCTCCATCTCTGTTCCTTCTCCTCCTCCACCTCTCTCTGTTCCTTCTCCTCTGTTCCTCTCCTCCTCTCCTCCATCTCTTTCCTTCTCCTCCTCCATCTCTGTTCCTTCTCCTCCTCCTCTACCTCCATCTCTGTTCCTTCTCCTCCTCTACCTCCATCTCTGGTTTCCTTCTCCTCTCCTCTCTCTGTTCCTCTTCTCTCCATCTCTGTTCCTTCTCCTCCTCCTCTCCCCATCTCTGTTCCTCTACTCCTCCTCTGCCTCTGTTCTGTTCCATCCTCCTCCTCTACCTCCATCTCTGTTCCTTCTACTCCCTCCTCTACCTCTGTTCCTTCTCCTCCTCCTCCTAACTCCATCTCTGTTCCTTCTCCTCCTCTACCTCCATCTCTGTTCCTTCTCCTCCCTCCTCCTCCTCTGTTCCATCTCCTCCTCCTCCTCTGCCTCCATCTCTGTTCCATCTCCTCCTCCACCTCTGTTCCTTCTCCTCCTCCACTCCATCTCTGTTCCTTCATCATCTCCTCCATCTTCTCCTCCATCTCTGTTCCATCTCTCCTCTCCTCCATCTCTGTTCCTTCTCCTCCTCTACCTCCATCTCTGTTCCTTCTTCTCCTCCTCTACCCTCCATCTCTGTTCCTTCTCCTCCTCTTCCTCCATCTCTGTTCCTTCTCCTCCTCCTCTACCTCTGTTCATTCTCCTCATCCTCTACCTCTGTTCCTTCTCCTCCTCCTCTACCTCTGTTCCTCTCTCCTCCTCCATCTCTGTTCCTTTCCTCCTCCTCCTCCATCTCTGTTCCTCTCCTCCTCCATCTCTGTTCCTTCTCGTCCGCCATCTCTGTTCCTCCTCCATCTCTGTTCCTTCTCCTCCTCCATCTCTGTTCCTTCTCCTTTTCTTCTCCTCCTCCATCTCTGTTCCTTCTCCTCCTCCTCTCCTCTGTTCCTTCTCTCATTTCTTCTCCTCCCTACCTCTGTTCCTTCTCCTCCTCCTCCATCTCTGTTCCTTCTCCTCCTCCTCTTCTCCTCCATCTCTGTTCCTTCTCCTCCTCCATCTCTGTTCCTTCTCCTCCTCCATCTGTTCTGTTCCCTTCTCTTTCCCTCCTCCTCCATCTCTTTTCCTTCTCTCCTCCTCTCCGCCATCTCTTTTCCTTCTCTCCTCTCCTCCATCTCTGTTCCTTCTCCTCCTCCATCTCTGTTCCTTCTCCTCCTCCTCTATCTCTTTTCCTTCTCCTCCTCCACCTCCATCTCTGTTCCTTCTCCTCCTCCTCCATCTCCTCTATTCCTTCTCCTCCTTTTCCTCCATCTCTGTTCCTTCTTCTCCTCTCCATCTCTGTTCCTTCTCCTCCTCCATCTCTGTTCCTTCTCCTCCTCCATCTCTTTTCCTTCCTCCTCCATCTCTGTTCCTTCCCTCTCCTCCTCCATCTCTTTTTTTCCTTCTATCTCTCCTCCTCTCCCGTCTCTGTTCCTTCTACTTCTCCATCTCTGTTCCTTCTCTCCTCCTCTACCTCCATCTCTGTTCCTTCTCCTCCTCCTCTACCTCCATCTCTGTTCCTTACTCCTCCTCCTCCTCAACCTCCATCTCTGTTCCTTCTCCTCCTCCTCTACCTCCATCTCAGTTCCCTCCTCCTCCTCCTCCATCTCTGTTCCTTCTCCTCCTCCTCCATCTCTGTTCTTCTCCTCCTCCTCTACCTCTGTTCCTCTGCCTCCTCTACCTCCATTCCTTCTCCTCTATCTCTGTTCCTTCTCCTCCTCCATCTCTGTTCCTTCTCCTCCTCCTCTACCTCCATCTCTGTTCCTTCTCCTCCTCCTCCTCCTCCATCTCTGTTCCTTCTCCTCTCTCCATCTCTGTTCCCTTCTCCATCTCTGTTCCTTCTCTCTCTCTGCCTCCATCTCTGTTCCTTCTCCTCCTCCTCCATCTCTGTTCCTTCTCCTCCTCCTGCCTCTGTTCCTTCTCCTCCTCTACCGCCATCTCTGTTCCTTCTCCTCCTCCTCTACCTCCATCTCTGTTCCTTCTCCTCCTCCTCCACC